>NW_027197809.1:0-40000 GCF_038502225.1 Cherax quadricarinatus
GGAGAAGATTATCAGGAGGAGAGTGGTGGAGCACCTGGAACGGAACAGGAGTATAAATGCCAACCAGCACGGATTCACGGAAGGCAAATCCTGTGTCACAAACCTTCTGGAGTTTTATGATAAAATAACAGAAGTAAGACAAGAGAGAGAGGGGTGGGTTGATTGCATCTTCTTGGACTGCAAGAAGGCCTTTGACACAGTTCCTCACAAGAGATTAGTGCAGAAGCTAGAGCATCAGGCGCATATAACAGGAAGGGCACTGCAATGGATCAGAGAATACCTGACAGGGAGGCAACAACGAGTCATGGTACGTAATGATGTATCACAGTGGGCACCTGTGACGAGCGGGGTCCCACAGGGGTCGGTCCTAGGACCAGTGCTATTTTTGGTATATGTGAACGACATGACGGAAGGGTTAGACTCAGAAGTGTCCCTGTTTGCAAATGATGTGAAGTTAATGAGGAGAATTAAATCTGATGAGGACCAGGCAGGACTTCAAAGAGACCTGGACAGACTGGACACCTGGTCCAGCAAATGGCTTCTCGAATTTAATCCTGCCAAATGCAAAGTCATGAAGATAGGGGAAGGGCACAGAAGACCACAGACAGAGTATAGGCTAGGTGGCCAAAGACTGCAAACCTCACTCAAGGAGAAAGATCTTGGGGTGAGTATAACACCGAGCATGTCTCCGGAAGCACACATCAATCAGATAACTGCTGCAGCATATGGGCGCCTGGCAAACCTGAGAACAGCATTCCGACACCTTAGTAAGGAATCATTCAAGACACTGTACACCGTGTATGTCAGGCCCATACTGGAGTATGCAGCACCTGTTTGGAACCCGCACTTGATAAAGCACGTCAAGAAACTAGAGAAAGTACAAAGGTTTGCAACAAGGTTAGTTCCAGAGCTAAGGGGAATGTCCTATGAAGAAAGATTAAGGGAAATCGGCCTGACGACACTGGAGGACAGGAGGGTCAGGGGAGACATGATAACGACCCATAGTCCACACAGTTCATGTGTGTGTAGATACCATACAGTCAAACACACACCACATAGTCCACACAGTTCATGTGTGTGTAGATACCATACAGTCAAACACACACCACATAGTCCACACAGTTCATGTGTGTGTAGATACCATACAGTCAAACACACACCACATAGTCCACACAGTTCATGTGTGTGTAGATACCATACAGTCAAACACACACCACATAGTCCACACAGTTCATGTGTGTGTAGATACCATACAGTCAAACACACACCACATAGTTCACACAGTTCATGTGTGTGTAGATACCATACAGTCAAACACACACCACATAGTCCACACAGTTCATGTGTGTGTAGATACCATACAGTCAAACACACACCACATAGTCCACACAGTTCATGTGTGTGTAGATACCATACAGTCAAACACACACCACATAGTTCACACAGTTCATGTGTGTGTAGATACCATACAGTCAAACACACACCACATAGTCCACACAGTTCATGTGTGTGTAGATACCATACAGTCAAACACACACCACATAGTTCACACAGTTCATGTGTGTGTAGATACCATACAGTCAAACACACACCACATAGTCCACACAGTTCATGTGTGTGTAGATACCATACAGTCAAACACACACCACATAGTCCACACAGTTCATGTGTGTGTAGATACCATACAGTCAAACACACACCACATAGTCCACACAGTTCATGTGTGTGTAGATACCATACAGTCAAACACACACCACATAGTCCACACAGTTCATGTGTGTGTAGATACCATACAGTCAAACACACACCACATAGTCCACACAGTTCATGTGTGTGTAGATACCATACAGTCAAACACACACCACATAGTCCACACAGTTCATGTGTGTGTAGATACCATACAGTCAAACACACACCACATAGTCCACACAGTTCATGTGTGTGTAGATACCATACAGTCAAACACACACCACATAGTCCACACAGTTCATGTGTGTGTAGATACCATACAGTCAAACACACACCACATAGTCCACACAGTTCATGTGTGTGTAGATACCATACAGTCAAACACACACCACATAGTCCACACAGTTCATGTGTGTGTAGATACCATACAGTCAAACACACACCACACAGTTCATGTGTCTGTAGATACCATACAGTCAAACACACACCACATAGTTCACACAGTTCATGTGTGTGTAGATACCATACAGTCAAACACACACCACATAGTCCACACAGTTCATGTGTGTGTAGATACCATACAGTCAAACACACACCACATAGTCCACACAGTTCATGTGTGTGTAGATACCATACAGTCAAACACACACCACATAGTTCACACAGTTCATGTGTGTGTAGATACCATACAGTCAAACACACACCACATAGTCCACACAGTTCATGTGTGTGTAGATACCATACAGTCAAACACACACCACATAAATCACTGTGTAGTCACACACAATTAGAAACAAAGTTCATATAATCCCAGAATAGAGTTGAGTTTACAAAGCTGGACAAGTATTCACTACTTAGAATACAGAAGCGACCCTCTCCCTGCAGCTGAGTGCTGACACTCTCCCTGCCACTGAGTGCTGACACTCTCCCTGCCACTGAGTGCTGACACTCTCCCTGCCACTGAGTGCTGACACTCTCCCTGCCACTGAGTGCTGACACTCTCCCTGCCACTGAGTGCTGACACTCTCCCTGCAACTGAGTGCTGATACTCCCTTGAACTGAGTGCTGACACTATCCTTGGAACTGTGTGCTGACATTCTCCCTGGAACTGTGTCCTGAAACTCTCCCTGAAACTGAGTGCCGACATTCTCCCTGCAACTGAAAGGATTCAGGGAAACAGTCAGGCCGGACTTGAGTCCTGGAGATGGGAAGTACAGTGTCTGCACTCTGAAGGAGGGGTGTTAATGTTGCAGTTTAAAAACTGTAGTGTAAAGCACCCTTCTGGCAAGACAGTGATGGAGTGAATGATGGTGAAAGTTTTTCTTTTTCGGGCCACCCTGCCTTGGTGGGAAACGGCCGTTGTGTTAATAATAATAAAAAAATAACTATAATTAGGTTTTATACCATTATAGTAAACAATCATTATAGAATGGTTTATACTATCTTAGTATTGTTAAGTATGGTTTAATAATTTATTATTGTTTAGTATAACTATAGGTAAGCTCAGTATTACATATTACCTTAGTGCTTCTATGGTACAGTTTAATACCAGCATACAACGGTTTACGGTGCTGGAGAGCTTTATAATAGTCCTGGATACCTTTATTGTGGCGCTGGATAAATTTAATATGATACCGTATAGCATAACTGTGATGCTGGTTAAACTTATTATAATGTTGGACAACTTATTGTGGTGGTGGACAACTTTATTGTGGTGGTGGACAACTTTATTGTGGTGGTGGACAACTTTATTGTGGTGGTGGACAACTTTATTGTGGTGGTGGACAACTTTATTGTGGTGGTGGACAACTTTATTGTGGTGGTGGACAACTTTATTGTGGTGGTGGACAACTTTATTGTGGTGGTGGACAACTTTATTGTGGTGGTGGACAACTTTATTGTGGTGGTGGACAACTTTATTGTGGTGGTGGACAACTTTATTGTGGTGGTGGACAACTTTATTGTGGTGGTGGACAACTTTATTGTGGTGGTGGACAACTTTATTGTGGTGGTGGACAACTTTATTGTGGTGGTGGACAACTTTATTGTGGTGGTGGACAACTTTATTGTGGTGGTGGACAACTTTATTGTGGTGGTGGACAACTTTATTGTGGTGGTGGACAACTTTATTGTGGTGGTGGACAACTTTATTGTGGTGGTGGACAACTTTATTGTGGTGGTGGACAACTTTATTGTGGTGGTGGACAACTTTATTGTGGTGGTGGACAACTTTATTGTGGTGGTGGACAACTTTATTGTGGTGGTGGACAACTTTATTGTGGTGGTGGACAACTTTATTGTGGTGGTGGACAACTTTATTGTGGTGGTGGACAACTTTATTGTGGTGGTGGACAACTTTATTGTGGTGTTGGACAACTTTATTGTGGTGGTGGACAACTTTATTGTGGTGGTGGACAACTTTATTGTGGTGGTGGACAACTTTATTGTGGTAGTGGACAACTTTATTGTGGTGGTGGACAACTTTATTGTGGTGGTGGACAACTTTATTGTGGTGGTGGACAACTTTATTGTGGTGGTGGACAACTTTATTGTGGTGGTGGACAACTTTATTGTGGTGGTGGACAACTTTATTGTGGTGGTGGACAACTTTATTGTGGTGGTGGACAACTTTATTGTGGTGGTGGACAACTTTATTGTGGTGGTGGTGGACAACTTTATTGTGGTGGTGGACAACTTTATTGTGGTGGTGGACAACTTTATTGTGGTGGTGGACAACTTTATTGTGGTGGTGGACAACTTTATTGTGGTGGTGGTGGACAACTTTATTGTGGTGGTGGACAACTTTATTGTGGTGGTGGACAACTTTATTGTGGTGGTGGACAACTTTATTGTGGTGGTGGACAACTTTATTATGGTGGTTTATTGTGGTGGTGGACAACTTTATTGTGGTGGTGGGTGGACAACTTTATTGTGGTGGTGGACAACTTTTTGTGGTGTGGACAACTTTATTGTGGTGGTGGACAACTTTATTGTGGTGGTGGACAACTTTATTATGGTGGTGGACAACTTTATTATGGTGGTGGACAACTTTATTATGGTGGTGGACAACTTTATTGTGGTGGACAACTTTATTGTGGTGGTGGACAACTTTATTGTGGTGGACAACTTTATTGTGATGGACAACTTTATTGTGGTGGACAACTTTATTGTGATGGACAACTTTATTGTGGTGGACAACTTTATTGTGATGGACAACTTTATTGTGGTGGACAACTTTATTGTGATGGACAACTTTATTGTGGTGGTGGACAACTTTATTGTGGTGGTGGACAACTTTATTGTGGTGGACAACTTTATTGTGGTGGACAACTTTATTGTGGTGGTGAACAACTTTATTGTGGTGGTGGACAACTTTATTGTGGTGGTGGACAACTTTATTGTGGTGGTGGACAACTTTATTGTGGTGGTGGACAACTTTATTGTGGTGGTGGACAACTTTATTGTGGTGGTGGACAACTTTATTGTGGTGGTGGACAACTTTATTGTGGTGTGGACAACTTTATTGTGGTGGTGGACAACTTTATGTGGTGGTGACAACTTTATTGTGGTGGTGGACAACTTTATTGTGGTGTGGACAACTTTATTGTGGTGGTGGACAACTTTATTGTGGTGTGGACAACTTTATTGTGGTGTGGACAACTTTATTGTGGTGGTGGACAACTTTATTGTGGTGGTGGACAACTTTATTGTGGTGTGGGTGGTGTGGACAACTTTATTGTGGTGGTGGACAACTTTATTGTGTGGTGGTGGACAACTTTATTGTGGTGGTGGACAACTTTATTGTGGTGGTGGACAACTTTATTGTGGTGTGGACAACTTTATTGTGGTGGTGGACAACTTTATTGTGGTGGTGGTGGACAACTTTATTGTGGTGGTGGACAACTTTATTGTGGTGGTGGACAACTTTATTGTGGTGGTGGACAACTTTATTGTGGTGGTGGACAACTTTATTGTGGTGGTGGACAACTTTATTGTGGTGCTGGACAACTTTATTGTGGTGGTGGACAACTTTATTGTGGAGCTGGACAACTTTATTGTGGTGGTGGACAACTTTATTGTGGTGTTGGACAATTTTATTATGGTGTTGGACAACTTTATGGTGGTGGTGGACAAGTTTATTGTGGTGCTGGACACCATTATTGTGGTGCTGGACACCATTATTGTGTGCTGGACACCATTTTATGGTGTGACACCATTATTATGGTGTTGGACAACTTTATGGTGGTGGTGGACAAGTTTATTGTGGTGCTGGACACCATTATTGTGGTGCTGGTTATAAGTGATAGAAGTGTTGTATAAAAAAGGCTGAAATTTGTAAGTGGCCAAAAATATTCAATAAAAAAAGGCAAATATCATATAAAAAGACAATAGTATAATTAATAAAATACACAAGTATTATATAATATGAATCATACTGAGAGAAGTATGATAGAAAAATACATATGTATGATATAAAAATACAAATGTATGATATAAGTATGATGGTGAAAGGGACAAGTATAAAAGCACCAGTATGATATATGAAGTATGATATAAGAATAATACTGAAAGGAACAAGTGTGATATAGAAAGACACATGTATGATATGAGAAATATGGTCACAAGTATGATGTGAAAGATGCAAGAATGATGGAATAAAGACACAAGACCGCTGATCATACCTGTGATTAATTTTTAGACTGAGCTCACTTTTAGACTGAGCTCACTTTTAGACTGAGCTCACTTTTAGACTGAGCTCACTTTTAGACTGAGCTCACTTTTAGACTGAGCTCACTTTTAGACTGAGCTCACTTTTAGACTGAGCTCACTTTTAGACTGAGCTCACTTTTAGACTGAGCTCACTTTTAGACTGAGCTCACTTTTAGACTGAGCTCACTTTTAGACTGAGCTCACTTTTAGACTGAGCTCACTTTTAGACTGAGCTCACTTTTAGACTGAGCTCACTTTTAGACTGAGCTCACTTTTAGACTGAGCTCACTTTTAGACTGAGCTCACTTTTAGACTGAGCTCACTTTTAGACTGAGCTCACTTTTAGACTGAGCTCACTTTTAGACTGAGCTCACTTTTAGACTGAGCTCACTTTTAGACTGAGCTCACTTTTAGACTGAGCTCACTTTTAGACTGAGCTCACTTTTAGACTGAGCTCACTTTTAGACTGAGCTCACTTTTAGACTGAGCTCACTTTTAGACTGAGCTCACTTTTAGACTGAGCTCACTTTTAGACTGAGCTCATGACGTGATAAAGTTTAAGAGCACAACACTGACCAAGCAAATGTTTGTTCAGGAAGACTCACGAAATCGTTATAACGGGTTGACCTTGAACCCATTTTAAGTGAGTCCTAAGAACATAAGGAGGAGCACTGCAGCAGGCCTACAGGCTCATGCTAAGTCCACGTCACAGCCACACTGTGAGTCTTTGGGACTTTCTTGCTATGGGTTCATATCCCACCCGTTCCGTGGTTTGTTCAGCATCCTGGTATCGTCTGTCAATATTTTACAATAATATTTAGATCGGTGTGGCAGCGAGGACGAGGGTGACAGCGAGGACGAAGGTTACAGCGAGGACGAGGTGACAGCGAGGACGAGGGTGACAGCGAGGACGAGGGTGACAACGAGGACAAGGGTGACAGCGAGGACGAGGGTGACAGCGAGGACAAGGATGGCAGCGGGGACGAGGGTGACAGTGAGGACAAAGGTGACAGCGAGGACGAGGATAACATCGAGGACAAGGGTGACAGCGAGAATGAGGGTGACAGCGAGGACGAGGGTGACAGCGAGGACGAGGGTGACAACGAGGACGAGGGTACAGCGAGGACAGCGAGGACGAGGGTGACAGCGAGTGACAAGGGATGTTAAAGCAGGACAAGGGGACGAGGACGACAGCGAGGACGAGGGTGTCAGCGAGGACGAGCGTGGTAGCGAGGACAAAGGTGACAGCGAGGACGAGGATAACAGCGAGGACAAGGGTGACAGCGAGAATGAGGGTGACAACAGGTGGGTGAAGCCGAAACCGCTATGGAAGGGGGAGATAAAGTCAGGTGTGATTAGAGCGGCAGAGAACACAGTATTAGTGTGGTAGCAGTAACAGTGGTGGGGAGGGTTGTGGTAGCAAGGAGGGGAAACAGTGGTAGGGTGGTAGTAGTAACCGTGGTGGGGAAGGTTGTGGTAGCAAGGAGGGGGAACAGTGGTAGGGTAGTAGTAGTAACAGTGGTGGGGAGGGTTGTGGTAGCAAGGAGAGGGAACAGTGGTAGGGTGGTAGTAGTAACAGTGGTGGGGAGGGTTGTGGTAGCAAGGAGGGGGAACAGTGGTAGTGTGGTAGTAGTAACAGTGGTGGGGAGGGTTGTGGTAGCAAGGAGGGGGAACAGTGGTAGTGTGGTAGTAGTAACAGTGGTGGGGAGGGTTGTGGTAGCAAGGAGGGGGAACAGTGGTAGGGTGGTAGTAGTAACAGTGGTGGGGAGGGTTGTGGTAGCAAGGAGGGGGAACAGTGGTAGTGTGGTAGTAGTAACAGTGGTGGGGAGGGTTGTGGTAGCAAGGAGGGGGAACAGTGGTAGTGTGGTAGTAGTAACAGTGGTGGGGAGGGTTGTGGTAGCAAGGAGGGGGAACAGTGGTAGTGGGTGGTAGTAGTAACAGTGGTGGGGAGGGTTGTGGTAGCAAGGAGGGGGAACAGTGGTAGTGTGGTAGTAGTAACAGTGGTGGGGAGGGTTGTGGTAGCAAGGAGGGGGAACAGTGGTAGTGTGGTAGTAGTAACAGTGGTGAGGAGGGTTGTGAGGGTTGTAAGTAGAAGTAGCAAGACGTACCTGAAATCTTGCATGTTCATGAGACAGAAAAAAGGACACCAGCAATCCTACCATCATGTAAAACAATTACAGGCTTTCGTTTTACACTCACTTGGCAGGACGGTAGTACCTCCCTGGGTGGTTGCTGTCTACCAACCTACTACCACAGGACGGTAGTACCTCCCTGGGTGGTTGCTGTCTACCAACCTACTACCACAGGACGGTAGTACCTCCCTGGGTGGTTGCTGTCTACCAACCTACTACCACAGGACGGTAGTACCTCCCTGGGTGGTTGCTGTCTACCAACCTACTACCACAGGACGGTAGTACCTCCCTGGGTGGTTGCTGTCTACCAACCTACTACCACAGGACGGTAGTACCTCCCTGGGTGGTTGCTGTCTACCAACCTACTACCACAGGACGGTAGTACCTCCCTGGGTGGTTGCTGTCTACCAACCTACTACCACAGGACGGTAGTACCTCCCTGGGTGGTTGTTGTCTACCAACCTACTACCACAGGACGGTAGTACCTCCCTGGGTGGTTGCTGTCTACCAACCTACTACCACAGGACGGTAGTACCTCCCTGGGTGGTTGCTGTCTACCAACCTACTACCACAGGACGGTAGTACCTCCCTGGGTGGTTGCTGTCTACCAACCTACTACCACAGGACGGTAGTACCTCCCTGGGTGGTTGCTGTCTACCAACCTACTACCACAGGACGGTAGTACCTCCCTGGGTGGTTGCTGTCTACCAACCTACTACCACAGGACGGTAGTACCTCCCTGGGTGGTTGCTGTCTACCAACCTACTACCACAGGACGGTAGTACCTCCCTGGGTGGTTGCTGTCTACCAACCTACTACCACAGGACGGTAGTACCTCCCTGGGTGGTTGCTGTCTACCAACCTACTACCACAGGACGGTAGTACCTCCCTGGGTGGTTGCTGTCTACCAACCTACTACCACAGGACGGTAGTACCTCCCTGGGTGGTTGCTGTCTACCAACCTACTACCACAGGACGGTAGTACCTCCCTGGGTGGTTGCTGTCTACCAACCTACTACCACAGGACGGTAGTACCTCCCTGGGTGGTTGCTGTCTACCAACCTACTACCACAGGACGGTAGTACCTCCCTGGGTGGTTGCTGTCTACCAACCTACTACCACAGGACGGTAGTACCTCCCTGGGTGGTTGCTGTCTACCAACCTACTACCACAGGACGGTAGTACCTCCCTGGGTGGTTGCTGTCTACCAACCTACTACCACAGGACGGTAGTACCTCCCTGGGTGGTTGCTGTCTACCAACCTACTACCACAGGACGGTAGTACCTCCCTGGGTGGTTGCTGTCTACCAACCTACTACCACAGGACGGTAGTACCTCCCTGGGTGGTTGCTGTCTACCAACCTACTACCACAGGACGGTAGTACCTCCCTGGGTGGTTGTTGTCTACCAACCTACTACCACAGGACGGTAGTACCTCCCTGGGTGGTTGCTGTCTATCAACCTACTACCACAGGACGGTAGTACCTCCCTGGGTGGTTGCTGTCTACCAACCTACTACCACAGGACGGTAGTACCTCCCTGGGTGGTTGCTGTCTACCAACCTACTACCACAGGACGGTAGTACCTCCCTGGGTGGTTGTTGTCTACCAACCTACTACCACAGGACGGTAGTACCTCCCTGGGTGGTTGCTGTCTACCAACCTACTACCACAGGACGGTAGTACCTCCCTGGGTGGTTGTTGTCTACCAACCTACTACCACAGGACGGTAGTACCTCCCTGGGTGGTTGCTGTCTACCAACCTACTACCACAGGACGGTAGTACCTCCCTGGGTGGTTGTTGTCTACCAACCTACTACCACAGGACGGTAGTACCTCCCTGGGTGGTTGCTGTCTACCAACCTACTACCACAGGACGGTAGTACCTCCCTGGGTGGTTGCTGTCTACCAACCTACTACCACAGGACGGTAGTACCTCCCTGGGTGGTTGTTGTCTACCAACCTACTACCACAGGACGGTAGTACCTCCCTGGGTGGTTGCTGTCTACCAACCTACTACCACAGGACGGTAGTACCTCCCTGGGTGGTTGCTGTCTACCAACCTACTACCACAGGACGGTAGTACCTCCCTGGGTGGTTGCTGTCTACCAACCTACTACCACAGGACGGTAGTACCTCCCTGGGTGGTTGCTGTCTACCAACCTACTACCACAGGACGGTAGTACCTCCCTGGGTGGTTGCTGTCTACCAACCTACTACCACAGGACGGTAGTACCTCCCTGGGTGGTTGCTGTCTACCAACCTACTACCACAGGACGGTAGTACCTCCCTGGGTGGTTGCTGTCTACCAACCTACTACCACAGGACGGTAGTACCTCCCTGGGTGGTTGCTGTCTACCAACCTACTACCACAGGACGGTAGTACCTCCCTGGGTGGTTGCTGTCTACCAACCTACTACCACAGGACGGTAGTACCTCCCTGGGTGGTTGCTGTCTACCAACCTACTACCACAGGACGGTAGTACCTCCCTGGGTGGTTGCTGTCTACCAACCTACTACCACAGGACGGTAGTACCTCCCTGGGTGGTTGCTGTCTACCAACCTACTACCACAGGACGGTAGTACCTCCCTGGGTGGTTGCTGTCTACCAACCTACTACCACAGGACGGTAGTACCTCCCTGGGTGGTTGCTGTCTACCAACCTACTACCACAGGACGGTAGTACCTCCCTGGGTGGTTGCTGTCTACCAACCTACTACCACAGGACGGTAGTACCTCCCTGGGTGGTTGTTGTCTACCAACCTACTACCACAGGACGGTAGTACCTCCCTGGGTGGTTGCTGTCTACCAACCTACTACCACAGGACGGTAGTACCTCCCTGGGTGGTTGCTGTCTACCAACGCTTCACAATATTTACAAGGGTGATGTCAAGAATCAATATTTTCAGTAGTTTCTTTATTATTAAATTATTGTAAACTTATATAAAATATATTTAGTTGGGTTAGGCTAAAATAAATTGTTCTTGTTATAATAAGGTTAGGTAAGTTTTCTAAGATTCTTTTGGTGCAAAATTATAAATTTTTACATCAATATTAATGAAAAAATATATCGTTAAACGTATAAGAGAAAATTTTAGAAAAGACTTTATTTTAAATGAGTTCTTGCTAATTGACCAGACTAATTTACATACATATTCGATATATATACATACATATATATATATATATATATATATATATATATATATATATATATATATATATATATATATATATATATATATATATATACATATATATATAGGGAGGTACCACCTCTATAACTGGACTTGGGACCCTCATCCTCAGAGAAGACAATAAACGTACCTCAGGGAAAACTCAGTGTTGTCCCTGGAGCTGTTTGAATATTTTCTTCTCCCTCCCCCCCCCTCTTTCTATCTATATATATTTTTTTTTTCAACAAACCGGCCGTATCCCACCAAGGCGGGGTGGCCCAAAAAAAGAAAAACGAAAGTTTCTCTTTTTAAATTTAGTAATTTATACAGGAGAAAGGGTTACTAGGCCCTTGTTCCTGGTACTTTAGTAGCCTGTTAAAACACACATGGCTTACGGAGGAAGAATTCTGTTTCACTTCCCCATGGAGATAAGAGGAAATAAACAAGAACAAGAACTAGAAAGAAAATAGAAGAAAACCCAGAGGGGTGTGTATATGTATGCGTGTACATGTATGTGTAGTGTGACCTAAGTGTAAGTAGAAGTAGCAAGACGTACCTGAAATCTTGCATGTGTATGAGACAGAAAAAAAGACACCAGCAATCCTACCAAAAGTTATTCTCAAGAATTTTCTTATTTCCCTTTCATTGTCTGTGCAAAATAATTGAATTTTTACATGTGTGTGAGACAGCGCAGATATGTGCGTGAGAATGTTCACACAAGTGTGAGACAGCGCAGATATGTGCGTGAGAATGTTCACACAAGTGTGAGACAGCGCAGATATGTGCGTGAGAATGTTCACACAAGTGTGAGACAGCGCAGATATGTGCATGAGAATGTTCACACAAGTGTGAGACAGCGCAGATATGTGCGTGAGAATGTTCACACAAGTGTGAGACAGCGCAGATATGTGCATGAGAATGTTCACACAAGTGTGAGACAGCGCAGATATGTGCGTGAGAATGTTCACACAAGTGTGAGACAGCGCAGATATGTGCGTGAGAATGTTCACACAAGTGTGAGACAGCGCAGATATGTGCGTGAGAATGTTCACACAAGTGTGAGACAGCGCAGATATGTGCATGAGAATGTTCACACAAGTGTGAGACAGCGCAGATATGTGCATGAGAATGTTCACACAAGTGTGAGACAGCGCAGATATGTGCATGAGAATGTTCACACAAGTGTGAGACAGCGCAGATATGTGCATGAGAATGTTCACACAAGTGTGAGACAGCGCAGATATGTGCATGAGAATGTTCACACAAGTGTGAGACAGCGCAGATATGTGCATGAGAATGTTCACACAAGTGTGAGACAGCGCAGATATGTGCGTGAGAATGTTCACACAAGTGTGAGACAGCGCAGATATGTGCATGAGAATGTTCACACAAGTGTGAGACAGCGCAGATATGTGCATGAGAATGTTCACACAAGTGTGAGACAGCGCAGATATGTGCATGAGAATGTTCACACAAGTGTGAGACAGCGCAGATATGTGCATGAGAATGTTCACACAAGTGTGAGACAGCGCAGATATGTGCATGAGAATGTTCACACAAGTGTGAGACAGCGCAGATATGTGCATGAGAATGTTCACACAAGTGTGAGACAGCGCAGATATGTGCATGAGAATGTTCACACAAGTGTGAGACAGCGCAGATATGTGCGTGAGAATGTTCACACAAGTGTGAGACAGCGCAGATATGTGCATGAGAATGTTCACACAAGTGTGAGACAGCGCAGATATGTGCATGAGAATGTTCACACAAGTGTGAGTGATATAAGGCTCAGATTATATACAGTACATGTACTTAGGAATTTGTATTTACATACATGTTATACCTGGACGAGAGTATTATATGTGTTGTAGTTTACGTGCCCGCTTGTACTCACCTAATTGTGGTTGCAGTTGTCGATCCATAGCTCCTGGCCGCGCCTCTTCACTGGTCGCTACTAGGTCACTCTCCCTGCTCCATACCTCCACTACATCACTTTCCAGACTATTCCACTTCCTGACAACTCTATGACTGAAGAAATACTTCCTAACATCTCTGTGACTCCACGAAGTCTTCAACTTCCAATTGTGTGTGTGTGTGTGTGTGTGTGTGTGTGTGTGTGTGTGTGTGTGTGTGTGTGTGTGTGTGTGTGTGTGTGTACTCACCTATATTTTCTCGTAGTTTTCAATACTTCATTAGTTTGATTTCAGTGTTTGGAATTTTTCTCTGTAACATTGATCTTACTGACCTTCTCCTTTTGTTTTACATTCAATCTTTCATCACCAACAATCCTTGTTTACGGTGCCATGGGAAGGTTCCCCAGCACCAGCTGTACAATTACTGCTTTAACTTGCAACTACACTACACTAAACACTATGTTCTTTTGTTCTTCTCAGAGCGCACTAATATTTTCTTGAAGTATTTTAAGGAATGTGTAAATACACTTCACGGGCTCACACGCTTTTTCAGCATTTTTTTACGCTCGAAGGCCAGACAGAAAATCACTAATTATTTGGAGCTCTCACACAAACATAAATGTAACCTTAACACAAGAGCCGGGGATACAATGACAACGCAGAGATGTAGTGATATCTCTGTTATACTTAGTAACAAAACATACGTGAAGATCACATTCTCATACATAGTAACACCAGAGATACAAATATCACACAGTTATACATAGTAACAGCAGAATTAGGAGGATCTTACTGTTATTTATAGTAACGCCAGAGATACAAAGATTACCAGAGATACAGTGATCACATTGATGTACATTGTAACACTAGAGTTAGAGTGATCAATCTGTTATCCATAGTAACACCAGATACAGTGATCACATTATTATACACAGAAACACCAGATATAATGATCACCCAGTCATATATAGCAGCATCAAAAAGAAATTAAACAATTATAACATATAAATAAAAGAATCAGATGACAGACAGATGGTCTGGCTGGCTGGGAGGTTCCTCTCTTCTGGCTGGCTGGGAGGTTCCTCTCTTCTATCTGACTGGGAGGTTCCTCTCTTCTGGCTTGCTGGGAGGTTCTTCTCTTCTGGCTGGCTGGGAGGTTCCTCTCTTCTGGCTGGCTGGGAGGTTCCTCTCTTCTGGCTGGCTGGGAGGTTCCTCTCTTCTGGCTGGCTGGGAGGTTCCTCTCTTCTGGCTGGCTGGGAGGTTCCTCTCTTCTGGCTGGCTGGGAGGTTCCTCTCTTCTGGCTGGCTGGGAGGTTCCTCTCTTCTGGCTGGCTGGGAGGTTCCTCTCTTCTGGCTGGCTGGGAGGTTCCTCTCTTCTGGCTGGCTGGGAGGTTCCTCTCTTCTGGCTGGCTGGGAGGTTCCTCTCTTCTGGCTGGCTGGGAGGTTCCTCTCTTCTGGCTGGCTGGGAGGTTCCTCTCTTCTGGCTGGCTGGGAGGTTCCTCTCTTCTGGCTGGCTGGGAGGTTCCTCTCTTCTGGCTGGCTGGGAGGTTCCTCTCTTCTGGCTGGCTGGGAGGTTCCTCTCTTCTGGCTGGCTGGGAGGTTCCTCTCTTCTGGCTGGCTGGGAGGTTCCTCTCTTCTGGCTGGCTGGGAGGTTCCTCTCTTCTGGCTGGCTGGGAGGTTCCTCTCTTCTGGCTGGCTGGGAGGTTCCTCTCTTCTGGCTGGCTGGGAGGTTCCTCTCTTCTGGCTGGCTGGGAGGTTCCTCTCTTCTGGCTGGCTGGGAGGTTCCTCTCTTCTGGCTGGCTGGGAGGTTCCTCTCTTCTGGCTGGCTGGGAGGTTCCTCTCTTCTGGCTGGCTGGGAGGTTCCTCTCTTCTGGCTGGCTGGGAGGTTCCTCTCTTCTGGCTGGCTGGGAGGTTCCTCTCTTCTGGCTGGCTGGGAGGTTCCTCTCTTCTGGCTGGCTGGGAGGTTCCTCTCTTCTGGCTGGCTGGGAGGTTCCTCTCTTCTGGCTGGCTGGGAGGTTCCTCTCTTCTGGCTGGCTGGGAGGTTCCTCTCTTCTGGCTGGCTGGGAGGTTCCTCTCTTCTGGCTGGCTGGGAGGTTCCTCTCTTCTGGCTGGCTGGGAGGTTCCTCTCTTCTGGCTGGCTGGGAGGTTCCTCTCTTCTGGCTGGTTGGGAGGTTCTTCTCTTCTGGCTGGCTGGGAGGTTCTTCTCTTCTGGCTGGCTGGGAGGTTCCTCTCTTCTGGCTGGCTGGGAGGTTCCTCTCTTCTGGCTGGCTGGGAGGTTCCTCTCTTCTGGCTGGCTGGGAGGTTCCTCTCTTCTGGCTGGCTGGGAGGTTCCTCTCTTCTGGCTGGCTGGGAGGTTCCTCTCTTCTGGCTGGCTGGGAGGTTCCTCTCTTCTGGCTGGCTGGGAGGTTCCTCTCTTCTGGCTGGCTGGGAGGTTCCTCTCTTCTGGCTGGCTGGGAGGTTCCTCTCTTCTGGAAGGCTGGGAGGTTCCTCTCTTCTGGCTGGCTGGGAGGTTCCTCTCTTCTGGCTGGCTGGGAGGTTCCTCTCTTCTGGCTGGCTGGGAGGTTCCTCTCTTCTGGCTGGCTGGGAGGTTCCTCTCTTCTGGCTGGCTAGGAGGTTCCTCTCTTCTGGCTGGCTGGGAGGTTCCTCTCTTCTGGCTGGCTGGGAGGTTCCTCTCTTCTGGCTGGCTGGGAGGTTCCTCTCTTCTGGCTGGCTGGGAGGTTCCTCTCTTCTGGCTGGCTGGGAGGTTCCTCTCTTCTGGCTGGCTGGGAGGTTCCTCTCTTCTGGCTGGCTGGGAGGTTCCTCTCTTCTGGCTGGCTGGGAGGTTCCTCTCTTCTGGCTGGCTGGGAGGTTCCTCTCTTCTGGCTGGCTGGGAGGTTCCTCTCTTCTGGCTGGCTGGGAGGTTCCTCTCTTCTGGCTGGCTGGGAGGTTCCTCTCTTCTGGCTGGCTGGGAGGTTCCTCTCTTCTGGCTGGCTGGGAGGTTCCTCTCTTCTGGCTGGCTGGGAGGTTCCTCTCTTCTGGCTGGCTGGGAGGTTCCTCTCTTCTGGCTGGCTGGGAGGTTCCTCTCTTCTGGCTGGCTGGGAGGTTCCTCTCTTCTGGCTGTCTGGGAAGTTCCTCTCTTCTAGCTGGACCACCTTTACAGGGATACAATGATCACATGTAATAACATGTGATATTATAACACTTGTGTTGTAATATATATGGGCAGTGCTTTATGGAGTTGCTCTCACAAAACACACTCAACACTCATTACACTGTTTTAATATGTTCTTCACTCACATACACACTCAGCACTCATAACACTGTTATAATGTGTTCTTCACTAAGATACACACTCAGTACCTCTGTTCACACCATGTAATTATAGTTTCTTACTGAATTCCTGTGCCAGATTCATTATTTACTTATCTCTTAACAAAACAAATAAGGTACATATAAACGTTATTTGCATCATTGAGATTCTTATACATCGTGAAGTAACTTTCGTCCACTATCATAAAGTTATGCTTAATAACACTAGAAATACAGAGATAACACTGTTATGCATAGTATCACTATAAATACATACACCGAACTGTTATACATGTTAACACAAAAGATACAAAGACGACGATATTATATATAGAAACATGCATAAAATTAATTTTAACATATTACATACTACGACATATAAATAGAAGGATAAATTTTAAAATAATTGGCCTCACCATGGTGGTGTAACCGGACGGGAAGTTCTTCTCTTCTGGCTGGACTACGGTACGAGTCTACCCGGGTGGATGTATTTACTCAGCACAGATTTCTGTGTGTCCCTCTCTGTAATTACATCTGTCTGTATATAAGGATATTAAAACATTTGTTCTAATATCATATATGGGTAATGCTCCATGGTGAGGCTACATTTGAAGAGTTAAGTTCCTCTTTGAGGAAATGCTGTGTTTGGGGTTCACAGCTCTCAACGTCCCCCTCAAATGTACTGTAACAGTTCCTGTTTTTTCTTCTGTTACGAAGCTGTTTTGTTGCCGAGTGTGTGAGTGTACAACATATTATTGCACATAGTTATAAAGTGTTGAGTGGGTGTGGGAGTGTTGAACACATTAATACACATTTAAAGAGTGGTGAGTGTGTTTGAGAGTGCAGAGTTCATAATTACACATCGTCAAAGAGTGGTGAGTGTGTTTGAGAGTGCAGGGTACATTATTACACGTTGTTAAAGAATACTGAGTGGGTGTGGGAGTGTAGACTACATTAGTACGTTTTGCCACAGAGTGCAGTGACTGACCAAGTCACTGGACAAAGATCAACATACAACGAGACGTTGTTCCATGAAAAGACTCTCCGGTAAATAATGTCTTTTCCTCACCTTTTTAAATGACACAAAGCATCACCTATTTTTTTTAAATTAATACTTAAAAATGACAGGGAAACCCGACTGTATCGACGAAATATAGAGAAACATCTGCAACACTTGAGTATCTTTAATGAGGAAACGTTTCGTAAAACACAGTGGCTTCATCAGTCCATACAAAGGAGAATGGTGAATAACAGGAGGAGTTTGAGTAGATGTAATCAGTCCATCAATCTTGAAAAGAATACAGGATATGTGCGAAGAAGTAGCTTATATACTGTAGGCAGGAGAGGTGCAGCAGTCGTAGGTGGTATCACTGATTACCTCAAACTACTCCTGTTCTTCGCCATTCTCCTTTGTATGGCGAAACGTTTCCTTATTATAGATACCCAAGTGTTGCATATGTGTCTAATTTATCAACTTGCAGGTTATCTGAACCATTCATGTACATGATTGGGAAAGCCGTCAAGGGCGACGAAATATGATGTTCAAACCCGTCCAGGGTGACGAAATATGACAGGGAAACTCATCCTAAGCGATGATATATGACAGAGAAACCGGGCTATGCCGACGAAGTATGACAGTGAAACCCGTCACGTGAGACGAAATATATCAGGGAAACCCGTCAATGGACACAAAATATGACAGAGAAACTCGTCCAGGGCTACGAAATATGACAGGGAAACCCTCATACAGGGCGACGAAAATATATGGCGACAATATACGATAGGTAAACCCGTTCTGGACGACGAAATATGACAGCAAAACTCGTCCAGGGCGACGAAATATGAGAGAGAAAGCTTTTCAGCGCGACGAAATATGAGAGGGAAACGTGTCCAGGGAGACGATATATGATAGGAAAACCCGTCGAGGGCGACGAAATGTGACAGGTAAACCCGTCCTGGGCAACGAAATATGGCGCGGAAACCCTTCCAAAGCGACGAAATATGACGGTTAAACACAACTAGGGAGAGAAAATATGTGAGGGAAACCCGTCCAGGGCGACTGAGTATGACACTGAAATCCGTTCAGCGCGAAGAAATATGTCAGGGGAAACCTGTACAGGGCGATGAAATATATCCAGAAGACAGAATATTATATGGTAATCATTCCAGAGCCATGTAATATGAGAGGGAAACCCGTCCAGGGAGACGAAATATGAGAGGGAAACCCATCAAGGGCGACTGAGTATGATACTGAAATCCGTTCAGAGCGAAGAAATATGTCAGGGAAAGTCCACGAAATATGAGACAGGGAAACATTCCAGACATGATAATTGAGAGGGGCGACGAAATATGACAAGGAAACTCACCCAGGGCGACGAAATATGACAGGAAACTCACCCAGGGCGACGAAATGTGACAAGGAAACCCGTATAGGGTGATGGAATATTAAGCCGCAATCCGTCCAAAGGCAAGAAATATAACAAGGGAAACCCGTCCAGGGCGACGAAATATGAGAGAGAAACCTGTCCAGGGCGAAGAAATATGACAGAAATACGTCCACGGCGGCGAAATATGACAGGGAAACCCGTCTATGGCGACGTTATATGATAGGGAAACCCGTCAAGGAGACAAAATATAACAGAGAAACTAATCCATGGCCATGCAATATGGCAGTGAAACCAGTCAATGGCGATGGAATAGGACAGGGAAAGCCATCCAGGGCGACTGAATATGACAGATAAACCCGTCCATGGCGACGATATTTCACAGGGAACCTGTCCAGTGTGATAAAATATGACAGGCAAACCTGTCAAGCCCGATGAAATATGGCAGCGAAATCCGTTCAGGACGACGAAATATATAAGGGCGTAAAGGGAGACGGAATAAGACGAAATAAGACAAGGAAACACGTCGAGGGAGATGAAATATCACAGGTAAACCCGTCCAGGACGATGAAAAATGACAGGGATACCCGTCCAGGGCGACGAAATTTGACATGTAAACCAGTCCAGGACGACGAAATGTGACAGGGAAACCCATCCAGAGTGACGAAATATGACAGGGGAACCCGAACTGGGAGACGAAATATGACAGAAATTCATCCAGGGCGACCAAATATGAGAGGGTGAAACGTCAAGGGAGAAAAAATGACAGAAATCCGTCTATTGCTTAAAAATATGACAGTGAAACCCGTCCAGGGCAACGAAATATTACAGAGAAACCCATTCAGGGCTACGAAATATCACAATGAAACCCGTCGAGGGAGATGAAATATCACAGGTAAACCCGTCCAGGACGATGAAAAATGACAGGGATACCCGTCCAGGGTGATGGAATGTGAAGCTGAAATACGTCCATAACGAAGAAATATGAAAGAGAAACCCGTCTTGGGCAACGAAATTTGAGAGCGAAACCTGTCCAGGGCGACGAAATATGACAGGAAAACCTGTCCAGGACGATGAAATATGAGAGGGAAACCCGTCTAGGGCGACGAAATATGACAGTGAAACCCGTCCAGGGCAACGTTATATAAGAGGGAAACCCGTCAGGGGCGACAAAATAAGACAGGAAAAACATCCATGGCGATAAAATATGACAGCGAAAGCAGTCATGGGCGATGGAATAGACAGGGAAAGCCATCCAGGGCGACTGAATATGACAGAGATACCCGTCCATGGCGACGATATTTGACAGGGAACCTGTCTAATGTGATGTAATATGACAGGGAAACTCGTTCAGGGCAACGAAAAATGACAGGAAAACCCGCCCAGGGCGACGAAATATATTATGGAAACCCGTACAGGGCGACGATATATGACAGGGAAACTAATCCTAGGTGATGAAATATGACAGCGAAAGCAGTAAGGGCGATAGAATAAGACAAGGAAAGCCGTCCAGGGCGACTGAATTTGACAGAGAAACCCGTCCAGGGTGACGAAATATGACAGGGAAAGCCGTCCTGGGTGAAGAAATATGGCAGGGAAACCCGGCTATGGCGACGAAGAACGACAGGGAAACTCGTACAGGGCGACAGAGTATGACAGGGAAACCCTTCCAGGGCGACAACATATATCAGTGAAACCCGTCCAGGGCGACGAAATATGAGAGGGAAACCCGTCAAGGGCGACGATATATGAAAGAGAAACTCATCCAGGTTGACGAAGTATGAGAGAGAGAAAGAAGTTCTGGGCGAAGAAATATAACAGGGAAACCCGCCAATAGCGACGAAGTAAGACAGGGAACCCCATCCAGGACGACAAAATATGACAAGAAAACCTGTCCAGGGCGACGATATATATCATGGAAACCCGTACAGGGCGACGAATTATGACAGGAAAAATCCGTCCAGGGCGACGAAATATATCATGGAAACTTGTACAGGGCCACGAAATATTTCAGGAAAATCCGTCCAGGGCTACGAAATACATCAGGGAAACCCATACAATGCGACGATATATGACAGAAAAACCCGTCCAGGGCGACGATATATGTCAGGGAAACCCGTCCAGGGCGACGAAAAATGACAGGGAAACCCTTACAGGTCGACGAAATATGACAGGGAAACTCGTCCTGGGTGACGAAATATGAGAGGGAAACCCGTCCTTGGCGACGATATATGACAACGAAACCAGTCAAGAGATAGAATAAGACAGGGAAAGCCGTCCAGGGCGACTGAATGTGACAGGGAAAGCCGTCCAGGGCGACTGAATGTGACAGGGAAAGCCGTCCTGGGCGAAAAAAATATAACAGGGAAACCTGGCTATGGCGACGATGAATGACAGGGAAACCCGTTCAAGTCGATGGAATATGACAGGGAAATCCGTCCAGGGCGATGGAATATGACGGGAAAACCTATCCATTGTGACGAAATATGGCGAGGAAACCCGTCCAGGGCGACAGAATATGAGAGGGAAACCCGTCTAGGGCGACGGAATATGTCAGGGAAACCCGCCTAGATCTATGGAATATGACGGGCGATGGAATATGAGAGGGAAACCCGACTTGGGAAACAAAAATATAGGAGTGACCTATGTAACACTGTGCAAAGGTCACCAATGAATGTAAATTGTCCCATAAATCTTGCACAAGATAAACTACACAAGTTTTGAAATTTCTAAGTTGATCGAATACGTCGTTCATGAATAATAAACAAAAATTTGTGATAAAGCAAACGAAAGATTTGAAAATTGTTCCCAAAAATAGGAAAGTGTCCTCTGGTTAAATTTAAAAATGCCATAAATGGGCGGATTTATATTTTTTCCAGTTTGTTTTTCACATTTACTGTGTTTATAATTCTATGAAATCCCATAAAAAATTTTAAACCTCAATTCGATAAAAATTGCAAAAAATGGCAAATTGGCATCCAGACGGCTCAAAATTAATCCAAAAAACTTAAGATTGATTAATAATTGTGTTTGTGAGTTGATCAGAAGAGACATTCACTAGTTATTATAAGGGAAGCAATTTACTTAATGAAATTGGGAAATTTAAACTTATATAAGATCAATGTTAAAGACAAACTTTGTTTTAATAAAGTTCATCAATAATAAAAGTTAAACGCATCAAAAAAATCAATCTGGAGTAACTGATCTGATTCCAAGTTTTTAAACTTTCATTAAAATTTCTAATTTTCATTTATTCAAAGTAAACAAATGTGTTATTATCTTTATTATACAATATATTGTTATTAATAATGTGAAGACAATCAGAAGGAACATTCATTAGTTATTGAAGGAAAAGTGAATATCATTATTCAGTCAATAAAACTGATAAACCAGGATTTACGTCAACCAAAACAGTGTGAGCCGTTTGGTCGCAAAACCAAACCATTGGTAAAAATTTGAAGCCGATCTGATGAGTCATTCTATAGTATTTCACAGACTCCGAAGATTCCAATTTTTATATTATTAACAATTTTATTACAACGACAAATTTCTCTGCAGGTAAAGCGAAGTTATAAGTAATTTCCTCGACTTAACTTTCTTCGGAAGTTCATGCTACTCCTTAACTCTCTTCCGGAGCTCTTGCCGCTCCTTAACTCTCTTCCGGAGCTCTTGCCACTCCTTAACTCTCTTCCGGAGCTCTTGCCACTCCTTAACTCTCTTCCGGAGCTCTTGCCACTCCTTAACTCTCTTCCGGAGCTCTTGCCACTCCTTAACTCTCTTCCGGAGCTCTTGCCACTCCTTAACTCTCTTCCGGAGCTCTTGCCACTCCTTAACTCTCTTCCGGAGCTCTTGCCACTCCTTAACTCTCTTCCGGAGCTCTTGCCACTCCTTAACTCTCTTCCGGAGCTCTTGCCACTCCTTAACTCTCTTCCGGAGCTCTTGCCACTCCTTAACTCTCTTCCGGAGCTCTTGCCGCTCCTTAACTCTCTTCCGGAGCTCTTGCCGCTCCTTAACTCTCTTCCGGAGCTCTTGCCACTCCTTAACTCTCTTCCGGAGCTCTTGCCGCTCCTTAACTCTCTTCCGGAGCTCTTGCCACTCCTCAACTTTCTTCCGGAGCTCTTGCCACTCCTCAGCTTTCTTCCGGAGCTCTTGCCACTCCTCAAATTTCTTCCGGAGCTCTTGCCACTCCTCAACTTTCTTCCGGAGCTCTTGCCGCTCCTCAACTTTCTTCCGGAGCTCTTGCCACTCCTTAACTTTCTTCCGGAGCTCTTGCCACTCCTTAACTTTCTTCCAGAGCTCTTGCCACTCCTTAACTTTCTTCCGGAGCTCTTGCAACTCCTTAACTTTCTTCCAGAGCTCTTGCCACTCCTTAACTTTCTTCCGGAGCTCTTGCCACTCCTTAACTTTCTTCCGGAGCTCTTGCAACTCCTTAACTTTCTTCCAGAGCTCTTGCCTTAACTCTTCCGGAGCTCTTGCCACTCCTTAACTTTCTTCCGGAGCTCTTGCCACTCCTCAACTTTCTTCCGGAGCTCTTGCCACTCCTCACTTTCTTCCGGAGCTCTTGCCGCTCCTCAACTTTCTTCCGGAGCTCTTGCCTCTCCTGAACTTTCTTCCACTCCTTAACTTTCTTCCAGAGCTCTTGCCACTCCTTAACTTTCTTCCGGAGCTCTTGCAACTCCTTAACTTTCTTCCGGAGCTCTTGCAACTCCTTAACTTTCTTCCGGAGCTCTTCCGGAGCTCTTGCCACTCCTTAACTTTCTTCCGGAGCTCTTGCCACTCTCTTCCGGAGCTCTTGCCGCTCCTTAACTTTCTTCCGGAGCTCTTGCCACTCCTTAACTTTCTTCCGGAGCTCTTGCCACTCCTTAACTTTCTTCCGGAGCTCTTGCCACTCTCTTCCGGAGCTCTTGCCACTCCTTAACTCTCTTCCGGAGCTCTTGCCGCTCCTTAACTTTCTTCCGGAGCTCTTGCCGCTCCTTAACTTTCTTCCGGAGCTCTTGCCACTCCTTAACTTTCTTCCGGAGCTCTTGCCACTCCTTAACTTTCTTCCGGAGCTCTTGCCGCTCCTTAACTTTCTTCCGGAGCTCTTGCCGCTCCTTAACTTTCTTCCGGAGCTCTTGCCGCTCCTTAACTTTCTTCCGGAGCTCTTGCCGCTCCTTAACTTTCTTCCGGAGCTCTTGCCGCTCCTCAACTCTCTTCCGGAGCTCTTGCCGCTCCTTAACTCTCTTCCGGAGCTCTTGCCACTCCTTAACTCTCTTCCGGAGCTCTTGCCGCTCCTTAACTCTCTTCCGGAGCTCTTGCCGCTCCTCAACTCTCTTCCGGAGCTCTTGCCACTCCTCAACTCTCTTCCGGAGCTCTTGCCGCTCCTTAACTCTCTTCCGGAGCTCTTGCCACTCCTCAACTCTCTTCCGGAGCTCTTGCCACTCCTCAACTCTCTTCCGGAGCTCTTGCCGCTCCTTAACTCTCTTCCCTCTCTTCCGGAGCTCTTGCCGCTCCTCAACTCTCTTCCGGAACTCAACTCTCTTCCGGAGCTCTTGCCACTCCTCAACTCTCTTCCGGAGCTCTTGCCACTCCTCAACTCTCTTCTGGAGCTCTTGCCGCTCCTCAACTCTCTTCCGGAGCTCTTGCCGCTCCTCAACTTTCTTCCGGAGCTCTTGCCGCTCCTCAACTCTCTTCCGGAGCTCTTGCCACTCCTCAACTCTCTTCCGGAGCTCTTGCCACTCCTCAACTCTCTTCCGGAGCTCTTGCCACTCCTCAACTCTCTTCCGGAGCTCTTGCCACTCCTCAACTCTCTTCCGGAGCTCTTGCCACTCCTCAACTCTCTTCCGGAGCTCTTGCCACTCCTCAACTCTCTTCCGGAGCTCTTGCCACTCCTCAACTCTCTTCCGGAGCTCTTGCCACTCCTCAACTCTCTTCCGGAGCTCTTGCCACTCCTCAACTCTCTTCCGGAGCTCTTGCCACTCCTCAACTCTCTTCCGGAGCTCTTGCCACTCCTCAACTCTCTTCCGGAGCTCTTGCCACTCCTCAACTCTCTTCCGGAGCTCTTGCCACTCCTCAACTCTCTTCCGGAGCTCTTGCCACTCCTCAACTCTCTTCCGGAGCTCTTGCCACTCCTCAACTCTCTTCCGGAGCTCTTGCCACTCCTCAACTCTCTTCCGGAGCTCTTGCCACTCCTCAACTCTCTTCCGGAGCTCTTGCCACTCCTCAACTCTCTTCCGGAGCTCTTGCCACTCCTCAACTCTCTTCCGGAGCTCTTGCCACTCCTCAACTCTCTTCCGGAGCTCTTGCCACTCCTCAACTCTCTTCCGGAGCTCTTGCCACTCCTCAACTCTCTTCCGGAGCTCTTGCCACTCCTCAACTCTCTTCCGGAGCTCTTGCCACTCCTCAACTCTCTTCCGGAGCTCTTGCCACTCCTCAACTTTCTTCCGGAGCTCTTGCCACTCCTCAACTCTCTTCCGGAGCTCTTGCCACTCCTCAACTTTCTTCCGGAGCTCTTGCCACTCCTCAACTCTCTTCCGGAGCTCTTGCCACTCCTCAACTCTTCCGGAGCTCTTGCCACTCCTCAACTTTCTTCCGGAGCTCTTGCCACTCCTCAACTTTATTCCGGAGCTCTTGCCACTCCTTCTTCCGGAGCTCTTGCCACTCCTCAACTCTCTTCCGGAGCTCTTGCCACTCCTCAACTCTCTTCCGGAGCTCTTGCCACTCCTCAACTCTCTTCCGGAGCTCTTGCCACTCCTCAACTCTCTTCCGGAGCTCTTGCCACTCCTCAACTTTCTTCCGGAGCTCTTGCCACTCCTCAACTTTCTTCCGGAGCTCTTGCCACTCCTCAACTCTCTTCCGGAGCTCTTGCCACTCCTCAACTTTCTTCCGGAGCTCTTGCCACTCCTCAACTTTCTTCCGGAGCTCTTGCCACTCCTCAACTTTCTTCCGGAGCTCTTGCCACTCCTCAACTTTCTTCCGGAGCTCTTGCCACTCCTCAACTTTCTTCCGGAGCTCTTGCCACTCCTCAACTTTCTTCCAGAGCTCTTGATACTCCTCAACTTTCTTCCAGAACTCTTGCCAATCCTCAAATGCTTTATTTCTAAAAAAAAAAAAATACATCTGGTTTCCTTTTTTTATGTTATTTTTCTCATCACTTCTGCAACGTAAGTCTCTCTAAGATTTTATTTGATTTATGAATCACAAAAACTTTTAAAAAAAATTTAACCAACTAAAAAATAGTTATGTTACCAGTTATTACAACGAAAATACCCCTTAAACATTAAGTATTCTTAATGGCATAAACATTAATGTTGAAGAAACAACATTGTGTGGTACACCATTCAAGGTATAATACATACTAACAATTAAACATCGCAGTACATTACAATACAACATTAATTTTATAATTCTGCTAACATTTACACATCACAGAACATGACATCATAATGTAGAATGTTAGTAAGTCGGAGACGCACTGACCAGTGGGTAAGACCCACCATATTAGTTGTCCATGTCAAGTGAACGAATATCCCCAGCTGCTAGTTTTTATTTTCATCCCATAATGTTTATAGTCCGTGGGGGGGGATAATGTTTTATGATGGTCTAGATGTTAGACAAGTGAAATGTGAGAATAGAAAGAAATTAGTTAAATTGTTTAAAAATGATTTATAGAACTTTGTCTTCCAAAAGATAATTCAAGGTAGAGTTTTCTGTACCTGACCCACAATGGATGTCTTCAACATGGCGAGAACCAACATTCTTCATCAGAATATTGAAATATATAAAGTTCCTGAGTTCCCTAACTTGAGGAAGTCTGATTTTTTTCTACCCACAACTTCTCGACTTTATTTTGAAAACACAAACATAATTTTAACAATCGTGAGGGAGACTGCATATATAAATGGATACAAATTTGAGTACATATGTGCGTGTGGTATAGATGGACCTGTGTGTGTGTGTGTGTGTGTGTGTGTGTGTGTGTGTGTGTGTGTGTGTGTGTGTGTGTGTGTGTGTGTGTGTGTGTGTGTGTGTGTGTGTGTGTGTGTGTGTGTGTGTGTGTGTGTGTGTGTGTGTGCATTTGTGATTACGAGCATATTAGTGTACGAGGCGATCAGTGTGTGTTATACATATGCATGTGTATGTGTGAGAGCGTGTGCGTTGTTTTGTACGTGTTCATACACGTACAAAACAACGCACACGCCGTGGTTGTGGAAATGCGCAAATGAGTGTGAAAATAAGTGTGTGTGCATAAGTAAGATTATTTAGGCGCAGGTACACATACATACAGTTACACAAATTATTATACACAATAAAATATGTGTAAATTACCCAGGATAACAACAAAAAAGTCAGACAAAGTAACTTATTTCCATTGTGCCGGACTCTTGTAACTGCTCGTATTACATATACATAAGACTAATAACGAAATAAAAACATACAGTTCAACACTTGTTATAGTTCTGGTGGAGGTGGACATAGAGATTAATACACGAACATTCATCCACACAGAATAAAACATTCATAAACACACTTAAACTATTGATTAAGTACAATAAATATATATTAATGTAGATGAATTGTATAAAATAAATAGAACTCCCAAAATTTCATTGAGTGGCCAGACCTTGGTGGCCGAACTGGACGGTAGCTTGGCTGCGTCTGGCTGACCTACGGTCTAGACTGTCTTGGTGGGTGTAATTACAGGACGCAGTTTTCTGCGTGTCCCCTCCTGTAATTCCATCTACCTGGACAGTCTCTACCGTAGACCAGGTAGACAAGGCCTCGTTCTCATCTGGCTAGATCACTGGGGGTGGCTGAGCTGACTTCGGGATAAATAACCTGGGGAAGGCTGAGACTGGTATATAACCTAAGGGAAGTGAGGAAGGGAAGACATCCGGGGGCCCACGGATGGATTCCTGGACACATGGACCTGGGAAAAGCGAGAATACCTTGGGGAAGTGGGGAAGGGGGGATATCTGAGGCGGACAGATAGACTCCTGGACACATGGACCTGGGAAAGACGAGGGAGACTGGTTGTTGAGGCAGACCTGTGGAAAGTGGGAAAGGGAGAATGTCTGAGGCGGACAGATGGACTCCTGGACACATGAACCTGGGAAAAGCATCAAGAACACAGCAAGTGGGTGGGTGGACCTTAAAGACGAACCACTGGCCTCCACGTGGCAAGGTCTGGTAACTCAAAGATAACTCTGAGGCTGACAGTGGTCGCAATTCCGAGTTCTCATAAAAAAAAAAACACTTTTAGAATTTTAGGAAAGCAGAGCTTACCGATATTAATGTTTTTCATAACGGAGTCTCGTGAGTTGAGGTAAAGATTGAATAATAGAAGACTGCCTGCATCTGTCATGCCTGTCACGCATAGCATGGGCATCCTCATAATAGGTTACGAGGGACTTATTAGCAACCACATGTTAGGAGGAACCTATGAGGTACCATACAAGGAAGGTATGAAGGACCTATGAGGTACCCTTGAGTAAAAATGTGGGAAGATGGTGGCAAGATTTTCTTATGGTAGCAACTAATAAATTCGAGATAGGTTTATCCTAAGAAATTCAAGCTGGTTGGAAAATTTTCTTAACTTTACATTCACATACAATGTAGATCTGAAACAGAACACGTACTGAGCACGTTGAAGTGGTTCAGAAATTTTAATAAACATGTTGATTAGAAACAGAACATTTTGATCTTGAACAGAACATTCATTGAACATCCACATAAAACACTAAACGTTTCTCACTCCTATATAGACATATGTGAGTCCTGTTGTATATAATGTGGATGGTTGGTAGTGAGTTGTGGTGGTGAATGGTTGGGGTGAGTTGTGATGGATGGTTGACAGCGAGTTGTGGTGATGGATAGTTTACAATGTGTCGACTTGATGGTAAGTTGTGTTGTGGTTATGGATGGATGATAGTGAGTTGTGGTTATGGATGGTTGATAGTGAGTTGTGGTGATGGATGGTTGATGGCAATTTTTGGCTATGGATGGATGATGGTGCATTGTGATGATGGATATTTTAGAGTGAGTAGTGGTGATGTATGGTTTATTGAGAGTTGAAGTGATGGATGGTTGATGGTGAGCTGTGGGGATGGATGGCTGATGAGTTTAGGTAATGGATAGTTGATGGGGAATTGTGGTGATGGATGGTTTATAGTGAGTTAGGATTAGAATGGTTTATAGTGAGTTGTGGTAAGAGATGGTTGATGATGAGTTGTAAAGATTCATGTTGAAGATGAGTTGAAATTCTGAGAGTTAATGATAATTTGCAATAATGGATAGTTAATGAACTGCTTGTTAATTTTTTTGGCCACAATGTAAATACACCAGATTAAATTATACTGAAATAAGTAGTTTGCCTAAGTTGTTCTAATGTTTCATTGTGTTGTGTCTTGAGTTTGATGTGATCTACTTCCTTATATCCCATACCAGATCATCCTTATATCCCATACCAGATCATCCTTATATCCCATACCAGATCATCCTTATATCCCATACCAGATCATCCTTATATCCCATACCAGATCATCCTTATATCCCATACCAGATCATCCTTATATCCCATACCAGATCATCCTTATATCCCATACCAGATCATCCTTATATCCCATACCAGATCATCCTTATATCCCATACCAGATCATCCTTATATCCCATACCAGATCATCCTTATATCCCATACCAGATCATCCTTATATCCCATACCAGATCATCCTTATATCCCATACCAGATCATCCTTATATCCCATACCAGATCATCCTTATATCCCATACCAGATCATCCTTATATCCCATACCAGATCATCCTTATATCCCATACCAGATCATCCTTATATCCCATACCAGACCATCCTTATATCCCATACCAGACCATCCTTATATCCCATACCAGATCATCCTTATATCCCATACCAGATCATCCTTATATCCCATACCAGATCATCCTTATATCCCATACCAGATCATCCTTATATCCCATACCAGATCATCCTTATATCCCATACCAGATCATCCTTATATCCCATACCAGATCATCCTTATATCCCATACCAGATCATCCTTATATCCCATACCAGATCATCCTTATATCCCATACCAGATCATCCTTATATCCCATACCAGATCATCCTTATATCCCATACCAGATCATCCTTATATCCCATACCAGATCATCCTTATATCCCATACCAGATCATCCTTATATCCCATACCAGACCATCCTTATATCCCATACCAGACCATCCTTATATCCCATACCAGATCATCCTTATATCCCATACCAGATCATCCTTATATCCCATACCAGATCATCCTTATATCCCATACCAGATCATCCTTATATCCCATACCAGATCATCCTTATATCCCATACCAGATCATCCTTATATCCCATACCAGATCATCCTTATATCCCATACCAGATCATCCTTATATCTCATACCAGATCATCCTTATATCCCATACCAGATCATCCTTATATCCCATACCAGATCATCCTTATATCCCATACCAGATCATCCTTATATCCCATACCAGATCATCGTTATATCCCATACCAGATCATCCTTATATCTCATACCAGATCATCCTTATATCCCATACCAGATCATCCTTATATCCCATACCAGATCATCCTTATATCCCATACCAGATCATCCTTATATCCCATACCAGATCATCCTTATATCCCATACCAGATCATCCTTATATCCCATACCAGATCATCCTTATATCCCATACCAGATCATCCTTATATCCCATACCAGATCATCCTTATATCTCATACCAGATCATCCTTATATCTCATACCAGATCATCCTTATATCCCATACCAGATCATCCTTATATCCCATACCAGATCATCCTTATATCTCATACCAGATCATCCTTATATCTCATACCAGATCATCCTTATATCCCATACCAGATCATCGTTATATCCCATACCAGATCATCCTTATATTCCATACCAGATCATCCTTATATCCCATACCAGATCATCCTTATATCCCATACCAGATCATCCTTATATCCCATACCAGATCATCCTTATATCCCATACCAGATCATCCTTATATCCCATACCAGATCATCCTTATATCCCATACCAGATCATCCTTATATCCCATACCAGACCATCCTTATATCCCATACCAGACAATCCTTATATCCCACACCAGATCATCCTTATATCCCATACCAGATCATCCTTATATCCCATACCAGATCATCGTTATATCCCATACCAGATCATCCTTATATCCCATACCAGACCATCCTTATATCCCATGCCAGACCATCCTTATATCCCATACCAGATCATCCTTATATCTCATACCAGTTCATCCTTATATCCCATACCAGATCATCCTTATATCCCATACCAGACCATCCTTATATCCCATGCCAGACCATCCTTATATCCCATACCAGATCATCCTTATATCCCATACCAGACCATCCTTATATCCTATACCAGATCATCCTTATATCTCATACCAGATCATCCTTATATCCCATACCAGGTCATCCTTATATCTCATACCAGATCATCCTTATATCCCATACCAGATCATCCTTATATCTCATACCAGATCATCCTTATATCCCATACCAGATCATCCTGATATCCCATACCAGACCATCCTTATATCCCATACCAGATCATCCTTATATCCCATACCAGATCATCCTTATATTCCATACCAGACCATCCTTATATCCCATACCAGATCATCCTTATATCCCATACCAGATCATCCTTATATCCCATACCAGATCATCCTTATATCCCATACCAGACCATCCTTATATCCCATACCAGACCATCCTTATATCCCATACCAGATCATCCTGATATCCCATACCAGATCATCCTTATATCCCATACCAGACCATCCTTATATCCCATACCAGACCATCCTTATATCCCATACCAGACCATCCTTATATCCCATACCAGATCATCCTTACATCCCATACCAGACTATCCTTATATTCCATACCAGATCATCCTTATATCCCATACCAGACCATCCTTATATCCCTTACCAGATCATCCTTATATCCCATTCCAGATCATCCTTATATCCCATACCAGATCATCCTTATATCCCATACCAGCTCATCCTTATATCATTATATCCCATCCTTCTTTTAATTAAATATTATATCACTGCATCTTTTAAGAAAGTTTTCCTAACTGAAAATATTTTAAGTTAACAGTTACAAACAGAAGTTTACTACTTTTGATTGCTGTGATCTGCACGATGTTCACATACAACGTTAACTTCACCTAAACATTAACATTAGTATTCGTTATGGTATAAACATTAAGAATAAAGAAATAACATAGAGTGCCAGATCATCAAGGTATAATATATGTTAACAATGATACATCCCAGTAAATTACAAAGCAACAATAATTGTATAATATATGACGACACGACACACCATGACAACATAACTTAGGATCTCAGTAAGACAGAGTCGTACTGACCAGTGTGCAGGAGAGTCGTGCTGACCAGTGTGCAGGAGAGTCGTGCTGACCTGTGTGCAGGAGAGTCGTACTGACCAGTGTGCAGGAGAGTCGTACTGACCAGTGTGCAGGAGAGTCGCACTGACCAGTGTGCAGGAGAGTCGTGCTGACCAGTGTGCAGGAGAGTCGTACTGACCAGTGTGCAGGACAGTCGTACTGACCAGTGTGCAGGAGAGTCGTACCGACCAGTGTGCAGGAGAGTCGTACTGACCAGTGTGCAGGAGAGTCGTACTGACCAGTGTGCAGGACAGTCGTACTGACCAGTGTGCAGGAGAGTCGTACTGACCAGTGTTCAGGAGAGTCGTACTGACCAGTGTGCAGGACAGTCGTACTGACCAGTGTGCAGGAGAGTCGTACTGACCAGTGTTCAGGAGAGTCGTACTGACCAGTGTGCAGGAGAGTCGTACTGGCCAGTATGCAGGAGAGTCGTACTGATCAGTGTGCAGGAGAGTCGTACTGACCAGTGTGCAGGAGAGTCGTACTGACCAGTGTACAGGAGAGTCGTACTGACCAGTGTATAGGATAGTCGTTCTGACTAGTGTGCAGGAGAGTCGTATTGACCAGTGTGCAGGAGAGTCGTACTGACCAGTGTACAGGGGAGTCGTACTAACCAGTGTGCAGGAGAGTCGTATTGACCAGTGTATAGGATAGTCGTTCTGACTAGTGTGCAGGAGAGTCGTATTGACCAGTGTGCAGGAGAGTCGTAATCACCAGTTTATAGGATAGTCGTTCTGACAAGTGTGCAGGAAAGTCGTACTGACCAGTGTGCAGGAGAGTCGTACTGACCAGTGTGAAGGAGAGTCGTACTGACCAGTGTGCAGGAGAGTCGTACAGACCATTGTGCAGGAGAGTCGCACTGACAAGTGTGCAGGAGAGTCGTACTGATCAGTGTGCAGGAGAGTCGTACTGACCAGTGTGCAGGAGAGTCGTACTGACCAGTGTACAGGAGAGTCGTACTGACCAGTGTGCAGGAGAGTCGTACTGACCAGTGTGCAGGAGAGTCGTACTGACCAGTGTGCAGGAGAGTCGTACTGACCAGTGTACAGGAGAGACGCACTGACCACTGTGCAGGAGAGTCGTACTGACCAGTGTACAGGGGAGACGAACTGACCAGTGTGCAAGAGAGTCGTACTGACCAGTGTGCAGGAGAGTCGTACTGACCAGTGTGCAGGAGAGTCGTACTGACCAGTGTGCAGGAGAGTCGTACTGACCAGTTTACAGGAGAGTAGTACTGACCACTGTGCAGGAGAGTCGTACTGACCAGTGTGCAGGAGAGTCGTACTGACCAGTGTACAGAAGAGTCGTACTGACCACTGTGCAGGAAAGTCGTACTGACCAGTGTGCAGGAGAGTCGTACTGACCAGTGTACTGGAGAGTCGTACTGACCAGTGTGCAGGAGAGTCGTACTGACCAGTGTACAGGAGAGTCGTACTGACCACTGTCCAGGAGATTCGTAATGACCAATGTGCAGGAGAGTCGTACTGACCAGTGTACTGGAGAGTCGTACTGACCAGTGTGCAGGAGAGTCGTACTGACCAGTGTACAGGAGAGTCGTACTGACCACTGTGCAGGAGATTCGTACTGACCAGTGTGCAGGAGAGTCGTACTGACCAGTGTACAAGAGAGTCGTACTGACCACTGTGCAGGAGAGTCGTACTGACCAGTGTACAGGAGAGTCGTACTGACCAGTGTGCATGAGAGTCGTACTGACCAGCGTACAGGAGAGTCGTACTGACCACTGTGCAGGAGAGTCGTAATGACCAGTGTACAGGAGAGTCGTACTGACCAGTGTACAGGAGAGTCGTACGGACCACTGTGCAGGAGAGTCGTACTGACCAGTGTACAGGAGAGACGCACTGACCACTGTGCAGTAGAGTCGTACTGACCAGTGTACAGGGGAGACGAACTGACCAGTGTGCAAGAGAGTCGTACTGACCAGTGTGCAGGAGAGTCGTACTGACCAGTGTGCAGGAGAGTCGTACTGACCAGTGTGAAGGAGAGTCGTACTGACCAGTGTGCAGGAGAGTCGTACAGACCATTGTGCAGGAGAGTCGCACTGACAAGTGTGCAGGAGAGTCGTACTGATCAGTGTGCAGGAGAGTCGTACTGACCAGTGTGCAGGAGAGTCGTACTGACCAGTGTACAGGAGAGTCGTACTGACCACTGTGCAGGAGATTCGTACTGACCAGTGTGCAGGAGAGTCGTACTGACCAGTGTACTGGAGAGTCGTACTGACCAGTGTGCAGGAGAGTCGTACTGACAAGTGTACAGGAGAGTCGTACTGACCACTGTGCAGCAGATTCGAACTGACCAGTGTGCAGGAGAGTCGTACTGACCAGTGTGCAGGAGAGTCGTACTGACCAGTGTGCAGGAGAGTCGTACTGACCAGTGTGCAGGAGAGTCGTACTGACCAGCGTACAAGAGAGTCGTACTGACCACTGTGCAGGAGAGTCGTACTGACCAGTGTACAGGAGAGTCGTACTGACCAGTGTGCAGGAGAGTCGTACTGACCAGCGTACAGGAGAGTCGTACTGACCACTGTGCAGGAGAGTCGTACTGACCAGTGTACAGGAGAGTCGTACTGACCAGTGTACAGGAGAGTCGTACGGACCACTGTGCAGGAAAGTCGTACTGACCAGAGTGCAGGAGAGTCGTACTGATCAGTGTGCAGGAGAGTCGTACTGTCCAGTGTGCAGGAGAGTCGTACTGATCAGTGTGCTGGAGAGTCGTACTGATCAGTGTGCAGGAGAGTCGTACTGATCAGTGTGCAGGAAAGTCGTACTGACCAGTGTGCAGGAGAGTCGTACTGACCAGTGTGCAGGAGAGTCGTACTGATCAGTGTGCAGGAGAGTCGTACTGACCAGTGTGCAGGAGAGTCGTACTGACCAGTGTACAGGAGAGTCGTACTGACCAGTGTGCAGGAGAGACGTACTGACCAGTGTACAGGAGAGTCGTACTGACCAGTGTGCAGGAGAGTCGTACTGACCAGTGTACAGGAGAGTCGTACTGACAAGTGTATAGGATAGTCGTTCTGACTAGTGTGCAGGAGAGTCGTATTGACCAGTGTGCAGGAGAGTCGTACTGAACAGTGTACAGGGGAGTCGTACTAACCAGTGTGCAGGAGAGTCGTATTGACCAGTGTATAGGATAGTCGTTCTGACTAGTGTGCAGGAGAGTCGTATTGACCAGTGTGCAGGAGAGTCGTAATCACCAGTTTATAGGATAGTCGTTCTGACAAGTGTGCAGGAAAGTCGTACTGACCAGTGTGCAGGAGAGTCGTACTGACCAGTGTGAAGGAGAGTCGTACTGACCAGTGTGCAGGAGAGTCGTACAGACCATTGTGCAGGAGAGTCGCACTGACAAGTGTGCAGGAGAGTCGTACTGATCAGTGTGCAGGAGAGTCGTACTGACCAGTGCGCAGGAGAGTCGTACTGACCAGTGTACAGGAGAGTCGTACTGACCAGTGTGCAGGAGAGTCGTACTGACCAGTGTGCAGGAGAGTCGTACTGACCAGTGTACAGGAAAGTCGTACTGACCAGTGTGCAGGAGAGTCGTACTGACCAGTGTGCAGGAGAGTCGTACTGACCAGTGTACAGGAGAGACGCACTGACCACTGTGCAGGAGAGTCGTACTGACCAGTGTACAGGGGAGACGAACTGACCAGTGTGCAAGAGAGTCGTACTGACCAGTGTGCAGGAGAGTCGTACTGACCAGTGTGCAGGAGAGTCGTACTGACCAGTGTGCAGGAGAGTCGTACTGACCAGTGTACAGGAGAGTAGTACTGACCACTGTGCAGGAGAGTCGTACTGACCAGTGTGCAGGAGAGTCGTACTGACCAGTGTACAGGAGAGTCGTACTGACCATTGTGCAGGAAAGTCGTACTGACCAGTGTGCAGGAGAGTCGTACTGACCAGTGTACTGGAGAGTCGTACTGACCAGTGTGCAGGAGAGTCGTACTGACCAGTGTACAGGAGAGTCGTACTGACCACTGTGCAGGAGATTCGTACTGACCTATGTGCAGGAGAGTCGTACTGACCAGTGAACTGTAGAGTCGTACTGACCAGTGTGCAGGAGAGTCGTACTGACCAGTGTACAGGAGAGTCGTACTGACCACTGTGCAGGAGATTCGTACTGACCAGTGTGCAGGAGAGTCGTACTGACCAGTGTGCAGGAGAGTCGTACTGACCAGGGTGCAGGAGAGTCGTACTGACCAGTGTGCAGGAGAGTCGTACTGACCAGTGTACAAGAGAGTCGTACTGACCACTGTGCAGGAGAGTCGTACTGACCAGTGTACAGGAGAGTCGTACTGACCAGTGTACAGGAGAGTCGTACGGACCACTGTGCAGGAGAGTCGTACTGACCAGTGTACAGGAGAGACGCACTGACCACTGTGCAGGAGAGTCGTACTGACCAGTGTACAGGGGAGACGAACTGACCAGTGTGCAAGAGAGTCGTACTGACCAGTGTGCAGGAGAGTCGTACTGACCAGTGTGCAGGAGAGTCGTACTGACCAGTGTGCAGGAGAGTCGTACAGACCAGTGTACAGGAGAGTCGTACTGACCACTGTGCAGGAGAGTCGTACTGACCAGTGTGCAGGAGAGTCGTACTGACCAGTATACAGGAGAGTCGTACTGACCACTGTGCAGGAAAGTCGTACTGACCAGTGTGCAGGAGAGTCGTACTGACCAGTGTACTGGAGAGTCGTACTGACCAGTGTGCAGGAGAGTCGTACTGACCAGTGTACAGGAGAGTCGTACTGACCACTGTGCAGGAGATTCGTACTGACCAGTGTGCAGGAGAGTCGTACTGACCAGTGTACTGGAGAGTCGTACTGACCAGTGTGCAGGAGAGTCGTACTGACCAGTGTACAGGAGAGTCGTACTGACCACTGTGCAGGAGATTCGAACTGACCAGTGTGCAGGAGAGTCGTACTGACCAGTGTGCAGGAGAGTCGTACTGACCAGTGTGCAGGAGAGTCGTACTGACCAGTGTGCAGGAGAGTCGTACTGACCAGCGTACAAGAGAGTCGTACTGACCACTGTGCAGGAGAGTCGTACTGACCAGTGTACAGGAGAGTCGTACTGACCAGTGTGCAGGAGAGTCGTACTGACCAGCGTACAGGAGAGTCGTACTGACCACTGTGCAGGAGAGTCGTACTGACCAGTGTACAGGAGAGTCGTACTGACCAGTGTACAGGAGAGTCGTACTGACCAGTGTACAGGAGAGTCGTACTGACCAGTGTGGAGGAAAGTCGTACTGACCAGAGTGCAGGAGAGTCGTACTGATCAGTGTGCAGGAGAGTCGTACTGTCCAGTGTGCAGGAGAGTCGTACTGACCAGTGTGCTGGAGAGTCGTACTGATCAGTGTGCAGGAGAGTCGTACTGATCAGTGTGCAGGAAAGTCGTACTGACCAGTGTGCAGGAGAGTCGTACTGACCAGTGTGCAGGAGAGTCGTACTGACCAGTGTGCAGGAGAGTCGTACTGACCAGTGTACAGGAGAGTCGTACTGACCAGTGTGCAGGAGAGACGTACTGACCAGTGTACAGGAGAGTCGTACTGACCAGTGTGCAGGAGAGTCGTACTGACCAGTGTGCAGGAGAGTCGTACTGACCAGTGTGCAGGAGAGTCGTACTGACCAGTGTGCAGGAGAGTCGTACTGACCAGCGTGCAGGAGAGTCGTACTGACCAGTGTGCAGGAGAGTCGTTCTGACCAGTGTGCAGGAGAGCCGTACTGACCAGTGTGCAGGAGAGTCGTACTGACCAGTGTGCAGGAGAGTCGTACTGACCAGTGTGCAGGAGAGTCGTACTGACCAGTGTACAGGAGAGTCGTACTGACTAGTGTACAGGAGAGTCGTACTGACCAGTGTACAGGAGAGTCGTACTGACCAGTGTACAGGAGAGTCGTACTGACCAGTGTGCAGGAGAGTCGTACTGACCAGTGTACAGGAGAGTCGTAATGACCAGTGTACAGGAGAGTCGTACTGACCAGTGTGCAGGAGAGTCGTACTGATCAGTGTGCAGGAAAGTCGTACTGACGAGTGTGCAGGAGAGTCGTACTGACCAGTGTGCAGGAGAGTCGTACTGACCAGTGTGCAGGAGAGTCGTACTGACCAGTGTGCAGGAAAGTCGTACTGACCAGTGTGCAGGAGAGTCGTACTGACCAGTGTGCAGGAGAGTCGTACTGACCAGTGTGCAGGAAAGTCGTACTGACCAGTGTGCAGGAGAGTCGTACTGACCAGTGTACAGGAGAGTCGTACTGACCAGTGTACAGGAGAGTCGTACTGACCAGTGTACAGGAAAGTCGTACTGACCAGTGTGCAGGAGAGTCGTACTGACCAGTGTACAGGAAAGTCGTACTGACCAGTGTGCAGGAGAGTCGTACTGACCACTGTGCAGGAGAGTCGTACTGACCAGTGTGCAGGAAAGTCGTACTGACCAGTGTGCAGGAGAGTCGTACTGACCAGTGTACAGAAGAGTCGTACTGACCAGTGTGCAGGAGAGTCGTACTGACCAGTGTGCAGGAGAGTCGTACTGACCAGTGTGCAGGAAAGTCGTACTGACCAGTGTGCAGGAGAGTCGTACTGACCAGTGTACAGGAGAGTCCTACTGACCAGTGTGCAGGAGAGTCGTACTGACCAGTGTGCAGGAGAGTCGTACTGACCAGTGTGCAGGAGAGTCGTACTGACCGGTGTGCAGGAGAGTCGTACTGACCAGTGTACAGGAGAGTCGTACTGACCAGTGTGAGGAGAGTCGTACTGACCAGTGTGCAGGAGAGTCGTACTGACCAGTGTACAGGAGAGTCGTACTGACCAGTGTACAGGAGAGTAGTACTGACCAGTGTACAGGAGAGTCGTACTGACCAGTGTACAGGAGAGTCGTACTGACCAGTGTACAGGAGAGTCGTACTGACCAGTGTGCAGGAGAGTCGTACTGACCAGTGTGCAGGAGAGTCGTACTGACCAGTGTACAGGAGAGTCGTACTGACCAGTGTGCAGGAGAGTCGTACTGACCAGTGTACAGGAGAGTCGTACTGACCAGTGTGCAGGAGAGTCGTACTGACCAGTGTGCAGGAGAGTCGTACTGACCAGTGTGCAGGAGAGTCGTACTGACCAGTGTGCAGGAGAGTCGTACTGACCAGTGTACAGGAGAGTGGTACTGACTAGTGTACAGGAGAGTCGT
>NW_027197809.1:45000-54470 GCF_038502225.1 Cherax quadricarinatus
GGAGGATATCTGATGCGGACAGATGGACTCCTGGACACATGGACCTGGGAAAGAAGGAGATACTGGTTACAAAGGCAGACCTTGGGAAAGTGGGGAAGGAGAATATCTGAGGGGACACAGATGGACTCCTGGACACATGGACCTGGGATAGAAGATACTGGTTATAAAGGCAGACCTTGAGAAAGTGGGGAAGGGAGAATATCTGAGGCGGACAGATGGACTCCTGGTCACATGGACCTGGGAGAGGAGGAGATACTGGTTACAAAGGCAGACCTTGGGAAAGTGGGGAAGGGAGAATATCTGAGGCGGACAGATGGACTCCTGGACACATGGGCCTGGGAAAGAAGGAGATACTGGTTACAAAGACAGACTTTGGGAAAGTGGGGAAGGGAGAACATCTGAGGGAACACAGATGGACTCCTGGATACATGGACCTGGGAAAGAAGATACTGGTTATAAAGGCAGACCTTGGGAAAGTGGGGAAGGGAGAATATCTGAGGGGACACAGATGGACTCCTTGACACATGGACCTGGGAAAGAAGGAGGAGATACTGGTTGCTGAGGCAGACCTTGGGAAAGTGGGGAAGGGAGAACATCTATGGGGACACAGATGGACTCCTGAACACATGAACCTGAGGAAAGCATCAAGAAGACAGCAAGTGGGTGGGTGGACCTTAAAGACGAACCACTGGCCTCCACGTGGCAAGGTCTGGCAACTCAGAGATAACTCTGAGACTGACAGTGGTCGCAAATATTAATAACAATTTTGATTCTTAGCATTTCGGGCATTTCGGGAAAGCTTAATTTTTTTATTATAGATGTGTAGGATGATGTAGAAAAATTAAGACAGTTATGCAACGTATGGGAATCGTTATTGAAGAAACGTTTCGCCACAGTGGCTTCATCAGTGCACTACGAAGCCGGAAGGAATAAGGAGAGGAGGAGTTTGATGTAATCAGTCCCTCACAGCATAGGGCCAAACAGGTGACTTATATACTGCAGTGGAAGCAGCAGGAGGCGGGATCACAGTGTGACCATCCACTAGTGTAAGTAGGTCTTCGTCCGAAGGTTGAACAAGTGTTCAAACCTTGCCTAAACTCTCGAGACTGAAGAATAGGTATTTGGAATGAACTTAAAAGTCTTCATGTATCCTCTGATACAATGGTTTATAAAAATATCTAAAAATGTTTTAGATGGTAGTTTAAGAAAGTCGCATAATTGATGGTGATGATGTGATTGATAATGATGTTACTGATGGTGATGATGTGATTGATGGTGACAATGTGATTGATGGCGATGATGTGTTTGGTGATGATGTGATTGATGGTGATGGTATGCGTGAACGACATCATCAAATGAATGGTTTTGAAAACCGACAAGTTGAAGAATTGAGACACTTATGCAACGTATGGGAATCTTTACTGAAGAAACGTTTCGCCACACAGTGGCTTCATCAGTCCAATACAAAGTCGGTTTTCGAAACCATTCATCACATCTGTCAGACACTACAACATCATGGGATTTTGATACAGAGAATTCTTCAACACTTATCCAACCTTTGGACGACGATCTACTTACACTAGTGACAGGTCCCAATGTGATACCGCCTCCTCCTGTTTGGTTTAACGTGACTGCAGTATATAAGCCACCTCTTTGGCCCTATTCTGTACTTCCTACAAGAATGATGGACTGAACATATCGACTCCAGGCTGAGGGACTGATTACCTCAAACTCATCCTCTCTTTATACCTTCCTGCTTTGTATTGGACTGATGAAGCCACTGTGTGGCGAAACGTTTCTTCACTAAAGATTCCCATACGTTTCATGTCTCAATTCTTCAACTTGTCGGTTTTCAGAACCATTCATTGGATGATGTCGTTCACACATATCATCACCATCAATCACATCATCATCAAACACATCATCACCATCAATTATGCGACTTTCTTATACTACCATATAAAACCTTTTTGTGAAAGAATGGTATATAATACCGACAAGATGAATTAAGACACATTTGCAACATCTGGGTATCTTTATTGTAGACGTTTCGCCATCCAGTGGCTTTATCAATACAAATTCTGGGATATAACTTGTCCCGGAATTTGTATTGATAAAGCCACTGGATGGCAAAACGTTTAACAATAAAGATACCCAGATGTTGCACATGTGTCTTAAAACCTTTTTATATATATTTTTTATATATCAAGGCTTATCATTTTATCATTGTATCAGACGATACATGAAGAATTTTAACTTCATTTCAACTACCTATTCTTCAGTCTGGAGAGTTTAGACAAGGTTACAATATCAACACTATGGTCAGTCTGGATAGTTTAGACAAGGTTACAATACCAACACTATGGTCAGTCTGGAGAGTTTAGACAAGGTTACAATACCAACACTATGGTCAGTCTGGAGAGTTTAGACAAGGTTACAATACCAACACTATGGTCACGCTATCTTCAAAGAATATTAAAGATCATGATTTTGCTTAATTTTTAATTTTTGATGTATGCAGAACATGTCTGGGCATGTTATCTTTGTCGCCATCCTCCGCACGGGATTAATAACATAAACTTTGTCTTCTGTGTATTTTTCACCTAACTGGGTGAAGTTGGTTGAGATATTCCTGTAAGGAAGAGAGAGGATCGCTAATTGTAAATAGTCGAGATCTTAAACAAACTTACAGAAATTTTTGTTATCAATCCCATTTTTATTTTTTGTTATTCTAATCAGAGCAAAAAGGGAATAACTAGTTAAAAACAGCAGAAAGGAATGAAGAGAGTGTAGTGTGGACCTGGTGAGTGTAGTGTGGACCTGGTGAGTGTGTAGTGTGGACCTGGTGAGAGTGAAGTGTGGACCTGGTGAGAGTGTAGTGTGGACCTGGTGAGAGTGTAGTGTGGACCTGGTGAGAGTGTAGTGTGGACCTGGTGAGTGTGTAGTGTGGACCTGGTGAGTGTGTAGTGTGGACCTGGTGAGTGTAGTGTGGACCTGGTGAGTGTGTAGTGTGGACCTGGTGAGAGTGTAGTGTGGACCTGGTGAGAGTGTAGTGTGGACCTGGTGAGAGTGTAGTGTGGACCTGGTGAGTGTGTAGTGTGGACCTGGTGAGTGTAGTGTGGACCTGGTGAGTGTGTAGTGTGGACCTGGTGAGAGTGTATTGTGGACCTGGTGAGAGTGTAGTGTGGACCTGGTGAGTGTGTAGTGTGGACCTGGTGAGTGTAGTGTGGACCTGGTGAGTGTGTAGTGTGGACCTGGTGAGAGTGTAGTGTGGACCTGGTGAGAGTGTAGTGTGGACCTGGTGAGTGTGTAGTGTGGACCTGGTGAGAGTGTAGTGTAGACCTGGTGAGAGTGTAGTGTGGACCTGGTGAGTGTGTAGTGTGGACCTGGTGAGAGTGTAGTGTGGACCTGGTGAGAGTGTAATGTGGACCTGGTGAGTGTGTAGTGTGGACCTGGTAAGAGTGTAGTGTGGACCTGGTAAGTGTGTAGTGTGGACCTGGTGAGAGTGTAGTGTGGACCTGGTGAGAGTGTGGTGTGGACCTGGTGAGTGTGCAGTGTGGACCTGGTGAGAGTGTAGTGTGGACCTGGTGAGAGTGTAGTGTAGACCTGGTGAGAGTGTAGTGTGGACCTGGTGATAGTGTACTGTGGAACTGGTGAGAGTGTAGTGTGGACCTGGTGAGAGTGTAGTGTGGACCTGGTGATAGTGTAGTGTGGACCTGGTGAGAGTGTAGTGTGTACCTGGTGATAGTGTAGTGTGGGCCTGGTGATAGTGTAGTGTGGACCTGGTGAGAGTGTAGTGTGGACCTGGTGAGAGTGTAGTGTGAACCTGGTGATAGTGTAGTGTGGACCTGGTGAGAGTGTAGTGTGGACCTGGTGAGAGTGTAGTGTGGACCTGGTGATAGTGTAGTGTGGACCTGATGATAGTGTAGTGTGGACCTGGTGATAGTGTAGTGCGGACCTGGTGAGAGTGTAGTGTGGACCTGGTGATAGTGTAGTGTGGACCTGGTGAGAGTGTAGTCTGGACCTGGTGAGAGTGCAGTGTAGATCTGTTGAGAATGTAGTGTGGACTTGGTAAGAGTGTAGTGTGAACCTGGTGAGAATGTAGTGAGGACCTGGTGAGAGTGTAGTGTGGACCTAGTGAGAGTATAGTGTGGACCTGGTGAGAGTATAGTGTGGACCTGGTGATAGTGTAGATTGAACCTGGTGAGAGTGTAGTGTGGACCTGGTGAGAGCGTAGTGTGGACCTGGAGAGAGTATAGTGTGGACCTGGTAAGAATGTAGTCAGGACCTGGTGAGTGTAGTGTGGACCTGGTGATAATGTAGTGTGGACCTGGTGAGAGTGTAGTGTGGACCTGGTGATAATGTAGTGTGGACCTGGTGAGAGTGTAGTGTGGACCTGGTGAGAGTGTAGTCTGGACCTAGTGAAAGTGTGTAGTGTGAGCCTAGTGAGAGTGTAGTGTGAACCTGGTGATAATGTAGTGTGGACCTGGTGAGAGTGTAGTGTGGACCTGGTGATAATGTAGTGTGGACCTGGTGAGAGTGTAGTGTGGACCTGGTGAGAGTGTAGTCTGGACCTAGTGAAAGTGTAGTCTGGACCTGGTGAGAGTGTAGTCTGGACCTCGTAGTGTAGTGTGGATCTGGTGATAGTGTAGTGTGGACCTGGTGAGAGTGTAGTGTGGACCTGGTGAGAGTGTAGTCTGGACCTGATGAGAGTGTAATGTGGACATGGTGAGAGTGTAGTCTGGACCTGGTGAGAGTGTAGTGTGAACCTCGTGATTGTGTAATGTGGACCTGGTGAGAGTGTAGTCTGGACATGGTGAGAGTGTAGTCTGGACCTCGTAGTGTAGTGTGGACCTGGTGAGAGTGTAGTGTGGACCTGGTGATAGTGTAGTGTGGACCTGGTGAGAATGTAGTATGCACCTGGGGATAGTGCAGTGTGGACCTGGTTATAGTGTAGTGTGAACCTCGTGATAGAGTAGTGTGGACCTGGTGATAGTGTAGTGTGGACCTGGTGAGAGTGAAGTCTGGACCTGGTGAGGGAGTAGTGTGAACATCGTGATAGTGTAGTCTGGACCTGGTGAGATTGTAGTGTGGACCTGGTGAGAGTGTAGTGTAGACCTGGTGATAGTGTAGTGTGGACCTGGTGAGAGTGTATTGTGGACCTGGTGAGAGTGTAGTGTGGACCTGGAGAGTGTAGTGTGGATCTGGTGATAGTGTAGTGTCGACCTGGTGAGAGTGTAGGGTGGACCTGGTGAGAGTGTAGTATGGACCTGGTGAGTGTAGTGTGGACCTGGTGATAGTGTAGAGTGGACCTGGTGAGGGTGTAGTGTGAACCTCGTGAGAGTGTAGTGTGGACCTGGTGAGAGTGTAGTGTGGACCTGGTGAGAGTGTAGTGTGGACCTGGTGATAGTGTAGTGTGGACCTGGTGAGAGTGTAGTGTGTACCTGGTGATAGTGTAGTGTGGGCCTGGTGATAGTGTAGTGTGGACCTGGTGAGAGTGTAGTGTGGACCTGGTGAGAGTGTAGTGTGAACCTGGTGATAGTGTAGTGTGGACCTGGTGAGAGTGTAGTGTGGACCTGGTGAGAGTGTAGTGTGGACCTGGTGATAGTGTAGTGTGGACCTGATGATAGTGTAGTGTGGACCTGGTGATAGTGTAGTGCGGACCTGGTGAGAGTGTAGTGTGGACCTGGTGATAGTGTAGTGTGGACCTGGTGAGAGTGTAGTCTGGACCTGGTGAGAGTGTAGTCTGGACCTGGTGAGAGTGCAGTGTAGATCTGTTAAGAATGTAGTGTGGACTTGGTAAGAGTGTAGTGTGAACCTGGTGAGAATGTAGTGAGGACCTGGTGAGAGTGTAGTGTGGACCTAGTGAGAGTATAGTGTGGACCTGGTGAGAGTATAGTGTGGACCTGGTGATAGTGTAGATTGAACCTGGTGAGAGTGTAGTGTGGACCTGGTGAGAGCGTAGTGTGGACCTGGAGAGAGTATAGTGTGGACCTGGTAAGAATGTAGTCAGGACCTGGTGAGTGTAGTGTGGACCTGGTGATAATGTAGTGTGGACCTGGTGAGAGTGTAGTGTGGACCTGGTGATAATGTAGTGTGGACCTGGTGAGAGTGTAGTGTGGACCTGGTGAGAGTGTAGTCTGGACCTAGTGAAAGTGTGTAGTGTGAGCCTAGTGAGAGTGTAGTGTGAACCTGGTGATAATGTAGTGTGGACCTGGTGAGAGTGTAGTGTGGACCTGGTGATAATGTAGTGTGGACCTGGTGAGAGTGTAGTGTGGACCTGGTGAGAGTGTAGTCTGGACCTAGTGAAAGTGTAGTCTGGACCTGGTGAGAGTGTAGTCTGGACCTCGTAGTGTAGTGTGGATCTGGTGATAGTGTAGTGTGGACCTGGTGAGAGTGTAGTGTGGACCTGGTGAGAGTGTAGTCTGGACCTGATGAGAGTGTAATGTGGACATGGTGAGAGTGTAGTCTGGACCTGGTGAGAGTGTAGTGTGAACCTCGTGATTGTGTAATGTGGACCTGGTGAGAGTGTAGTCTGGACATGGTGAGAGTGTAGTCTGGACGTCGTAGTGTAGTGTGGACCTTGTGAGAGTGTAGTGTGGACCTGGTGATAGTGTAGTGTGGACCTGGTGAGAATGTAGTATGCACCTGGGGATAGTGTAGTGTGGACCTGGTTATAGTGTAGTGTGAACCTCGTGATAGAGTAGTGTGGACCTGGTGATAGTGTAGTGTGGACCTGGTGAGAGTGAAGTCTGGACCTGGTGAGGGAGTAGTGTGAACATCGTGATAGTGTAGTCTGGACCTGGTGAGAGTGTAGTGTGGACCTGGTGAGAGTGTAGTGTAGACCTGGTGATAGTGTAGTGTGGACCTGGTGAGAGTGTATTGTGGACCTGGTGAGAGTGTAGTGTGGACCTGGAGAGTGTAGTGTGGATCTGGTGATAGTGTAGTGTCGACCTGGTGAGAGTGTAGGGTGGACCTGGTGAGAGTGTAGTATGGACCTGGTGAGTGTAGTGTGGACCTGGTGATAGTGTAGAGTGGACCTGGTGAGGGTGTAGTGTGAACCTCGTGAGAGTGTAGTGTGGACCTGGTGAGAGTGTAGTGTGGACCTGGTGAGAGTGTAGTGTGGACCTGGTGAGAGTGTAGTGTGGACCTGGTGAGAGTGTAGTCTGGACCTGGTGAGAGTGTAGAGTGAACCTCGTGAGAGTGTAGTGTGGACCTGGTGAGAGCGTAGTGTGGACCTGGTGAGAGTGTAGTGTGGACCTGGTGAGAGTGTAGTCTGGACCTGGTGAGAGTGTAGTCTAGACCTGGTGAGAGTGTAGTGTGGACCTGGTGAGAGTGTAGTCTGGACCTGGTGAGAGTGTAGTGTGAACCTGGTGAGAGTGTAGTGTGGACCTGGTGAGAGTGTAGTGTGGACCTGGTGAGAGTGTAGTCTGGACCTGGTGAGAGTGTAGTGTGAACCTGGTGAGAGTGTAGTGTGGACCTGGTGAGTGTAGTCTGGACCTGGTGAGAGTGTAGTGTGAACCTGGTGAGAGTGTAGTGTGAACCTGGTGAGAGTGTAGTCTGGACCTGGTGAGAGTGTAGTCTGGACCTGGTGAGTGTAGTGTGAACCTGGTGAGAGTGTAGTCTGGACCTGGTGAGAGTGTAGTCTGGACCTGGTGAGAGTGTTAAAGCTACTTGACAGATTGGTCCATTTTTGTTGAAGTTCTTATAATTCGTGAAATCACTGCATAATAATAAGAAGAGACGAATATTACATGTAGAGTGGTCATAGCAGCAAGTAAGACTGTTCACACATAATTTACTCACCAGTCTATTATTGTGTCTAATGAACTTAATTCCTTAACAAAACGTAGCGCCACTAAACACTTGTTCTGAATGTTGTGTCATCATACCCAAGATGAATGTTAATGTTTTTAGAAAACAACTTTAGCAAAAAATAAATAAAAACAAGAATTACCGTCTCTAAAATTTTACAGTCACGACTAAAATATTGTCAGTTAATTGAGTTATGTAGCTAACTTAATATATACCATGAAACTTTCCTTCTCTACATATAAACTACATTATATATCCTACTACACCAAGTTATATATTACTTTGCAATTAATTAACATACATAAAAGATGTAATGTTAATCAGTTGTTCTGGACAAATAAACTGACAACTTAATTCACGTAAGTAGTCATCGCATCAGATTTAATATAATTTTGCACGTGAAGAGTTAAACCCATGGGAGCTATGCAGCTCCACACGGTGTGAAGGTACAGTTCACTGTCTATTTAGCTCTTTAGTGTGACACTCAGTTCCTATTTGTATTTAACTTGAGGGGGAGAACCTCTGGTGAAATATCGGTAATTACTGAACTATTATCATGCCACGAGAGTAAGAAGAAAAGAAGACAGGTTGAGAGAGAGGAGGAAAAATTAAAAGACTGGACAAGTGATGAAAATAGCTTATCTTGCTTATATTAGATGATTGGTTGACTAAGCTGCGCCGCTACTTGCTCTTGTGTCTGACTGGAAGCTTGATGGACGGCTGGAAAAACTGCTGGACGAAGCAATGAGGATCATTCTAGGACGCTCTCGTACTGCCAAAATTTTAAATATGCGGAAAGAGCTGGATATTCCAAGCATCAGAAATCGTGTTACTGAAAGAAATAACCTAACTGGTGCTAATATGTTCAGGGAAGCCCATTCAAATCCATGGACAGAAGCCCTCAAAACTTTCCTCATCTCTCGTGAACAACCCTCCAGATGAATCGAACAAATTGGAACCGACATCCACATGAACCAGATACATGATCTGTGTTAAGTAAGGCAACAGCGGCACCTCTCCGCTCCATGGAATATTATCCCATTCCAAACTACCATTCCTCCATTTCCCCCCAAAATACTTCTTCAATCACAACCAAAGCTTCGCCTTGAAGCCAAACATGATGCCTTAAGCTGTATTGATAACTTAGTCATACAGCACACTCTTACACAAATTATATTCGTTGATGGTTCTGTTCACCAATCCACTGGTGCAGCTGGTAGTGCTGCTGTTGTCGTACAGAGTGATGGCTCTCATAAAGAAATTGGAGCACCCATCAATAACTGGGCCTCGACCTTTCAAACAGAACTATTTGCCATACTCCTTGCACTGAAATGCGTCCATGTATCTAAGGTTGACACTTTAATTGTAAATGATTCTCTGTCATTCATAAATGCTCTCAACTCATTAAGTATAAATTGTGGGTATGCTTGTGTCAGAAGCCAGACACAGGCATGGTAGGATTGTGGACAGTGGAGTCAGAGTGCACATGCTGTGGATTCCATCTCACATTGGTCTTCAGATGTATGATATAACTGATAAACTGGCTAAGCTGTATGCTTTCAAAGATTGGGTAGATTACAATCTTGGCTTGTCAGTTAGCAGTTCGAGAACAATAATACGAAAAGAACTTCAACTGAATTTTATTGACTTAAGAC
>NW_027197810.1:0-10000 GCF_038502225.1 Cherax quadricarinatus
CTCATAATAACTTCATTTATATTATTTGCGGCAAAACATCCCAAATACGAGGCATATCTTCCCGTATGATGTTTCAAGGCAATATTTATCTCTTCACAATTCATGATCTATACTCGCGTATGCACTATCACTGTTCTATTTTCATTTATATTTAAAATCGCATTAGTTTCACCAAACATCAGACAAATTCTATTCTCATCTTTCGGTTTACCAAATGTCATATCTATTCTCAAATTACCATTCTTCTCGACAGATATAGCATTCTTAACCTGTTCACTTCTCAGGTCAACACCTAATATAGTTCTGCCTTGGAGAAAACTCTTATATGTAATCAGATGATCAGTCTCCAAACCCAGAGATTTCAAGGTAGCGTAATATAACCTACTCGCATGTGTAGGAAACTTACAGTCAATATTAAGAATCATTTCTGAATTAATTGTAACCCCGAAATGATTCAAATCTTCATGTTGAAAATATAATGGATTAAAATTATATCCTCCATCATATGTCTTCATATCAACTATTATAATAAATATCTTATCGGGTATGACTTGTCCCCAAGGATTATCTGCGATCAATTGTGTTTGATTAGATGTCAGAATATATGATTTAAATAATGTCTTCTTGAACAGATATTCACACCCCTGCGGGTTTACCCTCATGCTTGAATTCAATGCAATTAATGCATTCGTATACGGAATAACTTTATCGATCCATAATTTAATGGAATTAATATTATATTTATATGTTTTTCCGCTTAATGGAGTCATAATTGCCCATGCGGGTGAATGCAATTCAAGTCTCAATCGACATTCGACACTATCCAGGATATATTCGTGAAAACTACTCACATCCAGCATCAAAGGGAAACAAGTATTCACTTCATTCGATAATTTACCTTCGTCTTTCTTAATATCATCTAAATCAGCTGTTGTAATAGTACTACTTGTTGTCTCATTATTACGAAAGAATGCTATTCTTCCCAATGTATCTAATTTTGATGGGGATAAATGCTTAAGCAGTTTAATATAACCCGCATATGAATAAAATGGATTCGATTCTATAAGTTGTTCATTGAGATACAAACAAACAGATTTGAATATTGTCTGACTTATAGAATTCACAAATATCGCCTTATCTCCGTCTCCCAGTGCACTCCCATCCTCCTTTGCTATATTTATGTTCATTTCCATGGCCAGACTCGTTAAATCTAAAAAATGACCTTCTGAACTTTGTATTCTAAATTCGAGAAATTTATCAGATCCTTGATTTACTGGTAATACTTCACATGTGCGTCTAGCTGCTATTGAGGATTCAATAATGGCGTGTCCTGGTAATTTTGGGAATCCATCAGTTATGGAATGAGAATAACTGGGGACGGGGGCGTTGAGCCCCCCTGGTGTAACGTATAGAGCACCAGCCGACATACTAACAATATGACAGTTAACAATAAACTAAAATTAATTAAATATTCCACTTTCTTTTATTATTAAATTTCAATCGTTTCAAACCAATCTTTCTACTTCCTCCGGATAATAACTTCTGTCCGACACCCTTCAATGTTTCTACACCTCTATTTCTCGCAGAATTTTTCAATGCAATACCATTATTAACATCGTTCAACACATTTTGTCCGTATTGTAATACTCCCGGAGCAAAGGTATTCAATAAGAATGGTATTGCTTTTCTGGCCATCCCACCGAGAAATGACAATAATCCTCCGCCCCTCCCTCTAGCTTTATATAATATGATATCATCTAAACCTGCTCCTTTCACCCTCGAAGTATCAAAGAGTTTCAGGAATGATTCCACTGAAGGAGGGGAGAAACTCGTTCTCATCTTGACGGTTCGTTCAATATTAACTCAACTTGATCATTCACTCTCGTTTTATAGGTCTTAAATGTAGTACACATACAGTAGAACACTTATCATTATATTGAATTAACCTTCCTTTCTGATCAGCGAGCTTAATACTCACTTGATCAATTATCTTTTTATTAAGTGGTTTGTACATTGTGGGATCATAATTAGATCTTAATGTATTAATATCAACTACTCCCAAAAGAGATACCAACTGATCGCCAAAATTAATGGGATCAATCAAATCACTATATATTAACATATAATTAATACCTGATTCAGGATCGGGTGGGTTTACCGCCTTCACACCAGACTCGTTAAAAATAATCTCTTTTTTATTGGTAAAGACATACAAAATTTCATTACCTGAGAACCCTAGCATATCGCTTCCTTCTTTATCAAATTCCAACCCCACATAACCGCTAGTAATATCAGAAGGCAGTATAAGTTTTTTTTTTTCAAGTTAATAACCACTCTGTTTATTCCTGGATGATATGTGAACACAATTGAGTTTTTGGGGATGATAATACCCGTTATATGTTTAACTGCTATTAGCAGATTTACATTAATATCCTCATTTATTGCCTCTAAAATCCTTGTCATATCACCTCCAATAATTTTGCTCATATCAATTTTATGGATATATTTATTTAATGTAGATTTCTCATATTTAATACATATCTTCAAATTCTTTTGCGGTATATAATGTGTCTTGGGGTAAATTATATTTTTCAGAGCAACCTCATAATCAATTTTATTATCTAATATAATGGGGTCATATAATTTATTAATGAAAGCCGAAGGTGTATTGGCGGGAAATAAATCAAGACTGGAATCACTACAGACGTATAGAAGACGTTCAGCCATCTCCACACTCTTATAACACACACTGAGTAAAAACATATCATCACAGAGTTTATATACTCACCTAATATGTTATCCACGATGATTCCTCTCTCCTTACACCGCCTCCTTTATGTAATAATTGTCTTCTCACTTTTGTATTCCTCACAAAATCAAAATGTATACCTGTTATATTTAATAAATGCTTTATTTCTGTTAAGTAATCAGAATCGATTCTTCTCGCTGATTTCACATTGTTTTCTGATAAAACATTTAATATTTCAATAATATTACGTCCAGTAATGGGGGTAAGAAGGTCACCATTCTCATCCCAACTCACCAAAGGATTTCTTTGCAATAATACCAACATTGATTTCACATATTCTATATTTCTCGCACTCACCCTTATGTGCATGAATCTTGACAAATCTGGGGTTTTCTGAGGTTTCACCGAGGTGAGAGCAGGTGGGTTGACTTCCCTGACGGGACTGAGCTTAATCTTGCGTTTAACACCACGCTTCAAGCATCCACCTCCTCCTTCTAAATTCTCATCACCTCCCAATTTTACTAACTCGAGAGGTTTGCGTTTCATAAGTGAAGTTGGTACAAGATAAAATTCTTTCATGATTTATTAAACAATCTTGAAATAATAATAGCAAATATTTCTTTTTACGATGAAAACCAATTTTCTTACAAGCTAATGATCTAATCTCGTTCTTGTACTTTTTAAATATTTTAGGGTCTAATGGTATTTTATTCTTGATCAAATTCTTGAAAATCTCACTGATACAACTTATGTGTGTTTTCTTAAACTGTTGTAATAAACTCTTCCGTTGATTGCGTGGGAGACTATTAAGTAATGTAATTAATTCTTTAAATTTTTCTAATAATGATTTTTTCATTGTACCTTCAACAAATCTCCTTCTTTGACCCACGAATTAAAAGTGGAATCATAACCTTTATAAGATACCAAATAATGCGTAATTCCACCAATTTTTTTTCGTTTCAATACTCTGTCGATAATATATTCTGGAGGTGGTATGACTGGGGTCAATTCTTCGCGATAAAATGTTCCTTTAATCTTTTCACCTTTCAAATCTTTCAAATGATATGTTGTTATAGGTTGAGAATTATTAATTCTATATATTTTAAATATTTCCTCTGTATTTTGTGTGTGAAACCCTCGGTTAAACGCGGATGATCTGCTAAGAGTCACTCTTGTTGTGTCTCCAACAGCCAATTTCTTACTGATTCGTTTCTTATTGGATCTTCCATTTTTATAATTTATGCAAAACTGATTCCTTATATCATTCAATGTCGTAATACCATGGACTTGCAATGGGGTTTTACCACCAATCCCCGAGTGTGGGGTTGAATTATACGCATCTACCAATTCATTTAACACTTTTGAATAATTAAATGTATTGGCACTTGTCATATACTTGCATAATTTACGTTTCAACGTTTGCAAGCCTCTCTCTGCAATGGAAGCTTTTGTTTCATTCGAAAATACATGATATAACTTTATATGCTCACTCTGTAGATAATTCTGTACCTGTTTATTTAGAAACTCCCTGCCTTTATCTGTAAATAATCTCGATATATTCTTCGCTTTTTCATTCTCCAATATGTTTTGTAATGCATGTAAAGTGCTCCGTCCGTCTTTCTTTTTCATGAGTACTGCTTGTAAATATCTTGAAAAAGCATCGATACACACGAGAATGTATTTATATCCATCATTATATCTGGATAATTTAGACATATCACCCAAATCGCAGGTTAATATTACTCTGGGTTTGGGTGCAATTATTTTCCTACGAGGAAACTTCTTAGGTTTAAGAACATATAAAGTATATGATTTTTCTGAATTTAAGAAATTTCTGACCTCTTTCAAGGTTATGGACGGATCAATGTTTTTTACAGCTGTATATAAACAGTTTACACCAGACAATGATCCCACAGAACCAGGATCTCTATAAACCTTTTCAATTAATTTTGCTCGCTCCATTGGTATACAATTTCGTAGGAAACCTGACGTAACACATTGGTTCGCAACTGTAATGCTTCTGGTGTATTTAATGCAAGGTCTATGAATAAATAACCAAAGGGTGATCGATTTATAGCAGATTTATATATATTTACAAATTCTTTATTTTTTCCGAAAACTTGTCGCCCCAGAATCTCTACTTGTCCAAGATCCCTCATTTTAAATAAAGCAAAATGCGTGGCGTTTAAAGCCATGGTACGACTATATCGTCCTCCGTGAAATATATTTTGAGTAATCAGAATAATGCTTATATTATGATGTCTACCTTTAGTAAAACATTCGAGAATAATTTCACTGTTACCAGCTTTTAAAAATAGATCATCAACAATAATTATTGTATTTTCATCAGATGATGCAATGACATTCTGTGGGTCGATAATATCTTTACTTAATGTTAATTTATGAGATATCTCTGAATCTTGTTCTAAGGGATGTGATGTCACCCCGCATATTATAATGTTATGAAATTTCTCATGGTATAACTTCAATAATTTTGATGTGAAATAAGATTTGCCACTATTTGAATAACCGGCAATGATAATCCTTGATGGATAACGAAATATATCAACGTCAGCAGATGTGTATGTTGTCAAGTTCATTGTACTGTCGAGAGAGATTATGTTTACCATAGAGAGGTGACTTGTACACTGTAAGTGTTAATGGGTTTTCAAGATATATAACAGCTAAGTTAATGAGGAGTAACCTCCTGTTGCGGAGCGGGACTACCTCACCAAAATTAGTTACTTTAGGGTACCGATTGACACGGATGTTCGGTAAGGAGATACGTAATGGCCGTGTGATTTTCTACCTTGGATGTGAACCGCATTTCATGGCGTCTGTCTGACCTGAGTTGACGCAGGTGTTCGGTAAGGAGATGACTATGTGATTTTCTACCTTGGATGTGAACCGCATTTCATGGCGTCGTCGGAGGGGGGAAGGGGTGTACAAAAATCATGACGCAATACTTTGGGGTGACCCATATAAGGTCAAGGAGTCTCTCAGAGCGAGGATTGTGTTTCCATCCGTCAAGCCTGGCTGACCTCATCTTCCAACGCTGAACCACACATCATGGAGAAAGGTAAGTTGTACTTAGAAAATCTTGATAAGTGGTGAAACAGATATTATTTAACAAGTTTAATGATATAACGAGGAAAAAATGTTTTGGGATAATTTTTGTTGTTGGAGCATACGAGTGAAATTTTTACTGGGTTAGTGCGTTAATAAGTGAAATTCTTAACAGAGGATAAGAAAAGAATATACGCGAATTACTTGGAAGCATTAGTGAAGAGGAGATTGTCGATTAGAAGGCGACGATCGTTGGAAATCAAGAAAGGTGGTGTACATCGCAATGAGAGGTTGTTAGAATTAAAGAATGAATGGGAACGCATAGATGTATTATGGAAGAAGGCTGTAGAAACAGGTATGTATCCAATTGTGATCTTTTTACTTTTGTTGTGAAAAATATTTATCGTAAAAATGAGTTAGTCACTCGAGAAAGAATTTTTTTTGTTCCATTCATTAAAATCTTAATTCGTATTATGTAAAAACTGAGAAGGGTGAAAGATTTTGTTCTATTCATTGAAATCTTAATATATAAAAATATTTTGGGTTATGAATTGGATATACTTTTTTCCTCTGCAGGAAATACACCTGGTACTGTTGTGAATCAAACTGAGAGTAATGTCGCACAGCATGGAGGTGTGCCGGGGAATGAAGATGAGAGTGCAGGTAGATCTGCTAGTGTTGGTACCTCACAATGCGGAGGTGCGGCAGGAGGTGTGGATACTTCTGTCCCCATTAATGAAGATGATGAGAGAGCAACTACCTCCCATGACGTGTCTGACAGTAATGTCGCACACAATAGTGGAGGTGAAGATGAGAGACCAGAAATTATTACATACATCCAGAATTTTAGAGGTAGACATACAGTGAGGAAATATAGTGTTCCTTCAACTTATAACAGGGAGTTAAGAATGTATTTACATGCTTATAGGGATTATTTTACAGATCAGATGCGAGATATGTATGATAGATCACCTCTAGCAATGTCGCTCAGAATCCAGCCGATTATAGTTATAAGCACATTACGTCAAAACATATCGGGTGATGATCAAAATGGTCAATTTGTGATAAATTTAGCGTTTGAGTTAGTAAGTGAAGAGGAAATCTCTGAAGTATTTGATCGATGGGTGGGAACGATATTAGAAAGATACGAGACAGAGTTGCAAGATCAGGAAGGATCTGGTTGGATCATAGATCAAATCGAATCTTTCAGTATCGAATACGTTAAAGTAGAATTCAGAGTACAAGTAGGATCATATGTGGCATATCCCAAGAAACTGCGAGGGAGCCAATATGTATTTAATCCAGTGATTAATGACGGGTTGTGTGTACTGCGTGCTTTTGCTGGCTATCAATGTCATAAAAAGAACATGTCATGGAAACATATCCCCAGAGCAGTTAATACTAAGGAAAGATGTCTTAATCATGCAGAATCTTCTATAGATGATTTCCCCATAACACGTGATAAGTTAGGTATATTAGAAAAGGAAAATAAAGTGTCATTATATGTTTATCAATTAAGAATGGATCAAGGTGGGACATTTGTGGCTATGTGTCGTAAGGGGAATAAGAAATATAAGGACATTATGTGTGCGTTATTGTTGAATGAAAGTCATTTGGTTTTAATCAAAGATTTTGACGGGTATGTTAGAACGATAATGTCAGAAAAAGGTGAAAAGAAGCGCTGTCATAGTTGTTTGATGAAGTTGAATACACAGGAAGAGTTAGATATTCACGAAGATGGATGTAAAATCAATCAGATTCTCGTATTCCTCCCGGAAGGAACAACAGTACACTTTAAAAATTTTAGTCATACACATTCCAGCGAATATATCGGTGTATTTGATTTCGAATGTGCATTAGACACCACTCTCCCGGCAGGTAAAATTGAGTCTCGTCATAAAGCTATTGCCTATTGTTATATTATATTTGATCGCAAAGGAGAAATAGTGTGTATGAAGAGTTATAAGGGGGAGGATGCTGTTAATCATTTCATTTTAAATGTTATTGGTGAATGGACTAAAATAAAGTATAGAAGAGAGTATCATGTAATCCATATGACAGAGGAGGATAAGATGAGACAAAAGGGATATTGGATAGAATGTGATACCAAACCCATGTCCCCTGAGGTAGCTAGACGTACTGATGAACTTCCTTTGATATTATCACACATGAATATATCAGAAGAGATGTTACCTCCTTATTGTGAATCTATATTGAAAAATGAAGCTAGAAAGATCCCCAAATCTAATGCGAAATTAGTGGCCAGTCATTTACCTCAGAAAAATTATTTGATCAGTCTAGATTTGTTACAGTTATTACTGGAACTTGGGTTAGAGGTGGAAAAGGTTCATACCATATATGAATATACTCAGTCAAAATTTTTAGAACCTTTCATAACAACTAATATTGCACAGAGAACAGCCACACGATGTCCTATCAAGTCAAAAGCTTTCAAATTAACTAATAACGCCATATATGGGAAATCATTGTTGAATATTACAAAGTATGCTGAATATTATAGTTATATCAATAATGAGAAAGCATTTGTTAGAGCGAGTAAAGATCCTTTCTTAAAAAATATCACACATTTGAATCAAGACAGAGTGATTTGTACATTCAACAAAGAGAAATTAGAAGTTAAACAACCACTTTATCTCGGTTTTCAAATTCTTGAGATAGCTAAAAAGAAATTGTATCATTTTTGGTATAAAGTTTTAAAACAACATTATGGTGATGATGTAAGACTTCTGTATACCGATACTGACTCGTATATTTTTAGCTTAAAATGTAAAGATTTGTACACAGAGTTAAAAAGTGAACCTTTGTTAGGATATATGGATTTTTCAAATTTCAGTCCTGATCATCCCTTATATGATAATAGTAGAAAAGGTGAGCTGGGGTTATTGAAATCTGAAATGTGTGATAAACATATTAGTGAGTTGATAGCACTGAAAGCTAAAATGTATTCTGTCAAGATTGCTGGAAGATCAACTACTGTCAGCAGAGCCAAGGGTATCCCTTCACATTTTATGCCATTATTAACTCATGCAAGATATAAGAATGTTTTAACAAATGTAGATAGAGAATTATTCACGTGTAAGTCTATAACTAACGTAAAAGCTGAAATATGTACAGTAAGAATTAACAAGAGAGGCTTGTCAGCCTTTGACGATAAAAGGTATCATTTGAATACTAATGAATCCTTGGCTTATGGACACCCTGATATTCCACCATCTAAACGTAGGAGAATAGAGTGATTCCCATGTTGTATTACCAGAAATGTATATGAAATGTAATGGTTGTATAATAAATAAATAATGAAAATATTGTGTATTAGTGTTATCCTGAAATGTGAAATCATTTGGGTTATCCTGGGTTAAGAGTGAAAATGTTTTCCCTATGCTGTATATGAAATGTGTAGGGGGAAGTCGACAAGATTCAGCCTGTGTGCGGGGTCATCACGTGACGTCACTGACACAGGGGGGAAGTCGACAAGATTCAGCCTGTATGTGTGAGGTCATCACGTGACGTCACTGACCGCCGAGTAAACACAGGTGGGGTGACGTCACACATGTTTAGACCTGTAGTAAGAGAAAGTACCATGCCCCATAGGAGTTCATTTGAATGCTTACCCTGAGAGGGGGGAATCCAAAAACTTGATCCGAGGAGATGGAGGAGAAAACCTTGATCCAAGGATATCATAAGAATTTCGAAACCCCATACGGGGGGGGAATCCAAAAACTTGATCCAAGGAAGTAGAGTCTTTGTATTATCGAGAAAAAAAAATTGGGATGGGGGTAGAAGTGGGAGGGGGAACCTCAAAAATTTGATCCGAGGAGAGCACAAGAAAATGAAATTAAAAAAAAATTGGGATGGGGGTAGAAGTGGGAGGGGGAACCTCAAAAATTTGATCCGAGGAGACCACAAGAAAATGAAATTCAAAAAAAAATTCGAAAAAAAATCCGAAAAAAATTCGGGGCGCGGGGGCGATCCGGACGACACTGCAAAAGGCGCAGCAGAAGGCGCGGGCGGGCACGAGGGCGCGGGCTCGAGGGGGCGCGGGCGGGCGCGAGGGCGCGGCAGGCGCGGGGGGTCGGCGCGAGGGCGCGGCAGGCGCGGGGGGTCGGCGCGAGGGCGGGGGTGGGGGGGTCGCGGGTGGGGGTCGTGGGTGGAGGGTCGTGGGTG
>NW_027197810.1:15000-54466 GCF_038502225.1 Cherax quadricarinatus
TAAAGTGTGTGTCAGAATTATGATCAGTGAAGTGATGGTAAAGTGTGTGTCAGAATTATGATCAGTGAAGTGATGGTAAAGTGTGTGTCAGAATTATGATCAGTGAAGTGATGGTAAAGTGTGTGTCAGATTTTATGATCAGTGAAGTGATGGTAAAGTGTGTGTCAGAATTATGATCAGTGAAGTGATGGTAAAGTGTGTGTCAGAATTATGATCAGTGAAGTGATGGTAAAGTGTGTGTCAGAATTATGATCAGTGAAGTGATGGTAAAGTGTGTGTCAGAATTATGATCAGTGAAGTGATGGTAAAGTGTGTGTCAGAATTATGATCAGTGAAGTGATGGTAAAGTGTGTGTCAGAATTATGATCAGTGAAGTGATGGTAAAGTGTGTGTCAGAATTATGATCAGTGAAGTGATGGTAAAGTGTGTGTCAGAATTATGATCAGTGAAGTGATGGTAAAGTGTGTGTCAGAATTATGATCAGTGAAGTGATGGTAAAGTGTGTGTCAGAATTATGATCAGTGAAGTGATGGTAAAGTGTGTGTCAGAATTATGATCAGTGAAGTGATGGTAAAGTGTGTGTCAGAATTATGATCAGTGAAGTGATGGTAAAGTGTGTGTCAGAATTATGATCAGTGAAGTGATGGTAAAGTGTGTGTCAGAATTATGATCAGTGAAGTGATGGTAAAGTGTGTGTCAGAATTATGATCAGTGAAGTGATGGTAAAGTGTGTGTCAGAATTATGATCAGTGAAGTGATGGTAAAGTGTGTGTCAGAATTATGATCAGTGAAGTGATGGTAAAGTGTGTGTCAGAATTATGATCAGTGAAGTGATGGTAAAGTGTGTGTCAGAATTATGATCAGTGAAGTGATGGTAAAGTGTGTGTCAGAATTATGATCAGTGAAGTGATGGTAAAGTGTGTGTCAGAATTATGATCAGTGAAGTGATGGTAAAGTGTGTGTCAGAATTATGATCAGTGAAGTGATGGTAAAGTGTGTGTCAGAATTATGATCAGTGAAGTGATGGTAAAGTGTGTGTCAGAATTATGATCAGTGAAGTGATGGTAAAGTGTGTGTCAGAATTATGATCAGTGAAGTGATGGTAAAGTGTGTGTCAGAATTATGATCACTGAAGTGATGGTAAAGTGAGACTCAGAATTATGATCACTGAAGTGATGATAAAGTGAGAGTCAGAATTATGATCAGTGAAGTGATGGTAAAGTGTGTGTCAGAATTATGATCAGTGAAGTGATGGTAAAGTGTGTGTCAGAATTATGATCAGTGAAGTGATGGTAAAATGTGTGTCAGAATTATGATCAGATCCACTACCAAACATTCACTACCAAACATCCACTACCAACCATCCACTACCAAACATCTACTACCAACCATCCACTACCAACCATCCACTACCAAACATCCATTAACATCCATCTACTACCAAACATCCATTAACATCCATCCACTACCAAACATCCACTACCAAACATCCACTACCAAACATCCACTACCAAGCATCCACTACCAACCATCCACTACCAACCATACACTACCAGCCATACACTACCAGCCATCCACTACCAGCCATCCACTACCAACCATCCACTACCAACCATCCACTACCAAACATCCATTACCATCCATCCACTACCAAACATCCACTTCCAAACATCCACTACCAAACATCCATTACCATCCATCCACTACCAAACATCCACTACCAACCATCCACTACCAAACATCCATTACCATCCATCCACTACCAAACATCCACTGCCAACCATCCACTACCAAACATCCATTACCATCCATCCACTACCAACCATCCACTGCCAACCATCCACTACCAACCATCCACTACCGTCCATCCACTACCAAACATCCACTACCGTCCATCCACTACCAAACATCCACTACCAAACATCCACTACCAACCATCCACTACCAACCATCCACTACCAACCATCCACTACCAACCATCCACTACCAACCATCCACTACCAACCATCCACTACCAACAATCCAATATATCCATCCACTACCAAACATCCACTACCAACCATCCACTACCAACAATCCAATATATCCATCCACTACCAAACATCCACTACCAACCATCCACTACCAACCATCCACTACCATCCATCCACTACCATCCATCCACTACCAAACATCCACTACTAACCATCCACTACCAAACATCCACTACTAACCATCCACTACCAACCATCCACTACCAACCATCCATTACCATCCATCCACCAGCAATCATCCACTACCAACCATCTACTACCAAACATCCACTACTACCAATCCACTACCAACCGTCCTCTACCAACCATCCATTACCATCCATCCACCAGCAATCATCCACTATCAACCATCCACATCCAACTATCCATTGCCATCCATCCACCAGCAACCGTCCACTAGCAACCATCCATTACCATCCGTCCACTAGCAACCATCCATTACCATCCATTCACTACCAACCATCCACTCCCAACCATCCACTCCCAACAATCCACTCCCAACAATCCACTCCCAACAATCCACTCCCAACAATCCACTCCCAACAATCCATTATCAACCATCCATTGCCATCCATCCACTACCAACCATCTACTACCAACCATCCATTACCATCCATTCACTACCAACCATCCACTACCAACCATCTACTACCAACCATCCATTACCATCCCTTCACTACCAGCCATCCACTACGAACCATCCACTACCAACCATCCATTACCATCCATTCACTACCAACCAATCACCCCCAACCATCCACTACCAACCATCCATTGCCATCCATCCACTTCCAACCATCTACTACCAACCATCCATTACCATCCATCCACTACCAACCATCCACTACCAACCATCCATTACCAACTATCCACTACCAACCATCCATTACCAACCATCCACTACCAACCATCCACTACCAACCATCCATTCACTACCAACCATCCACATTATGTGAAACAGGGCTCACATGTGTCTATACTGGTGTGAACAATATTTAGCGTTTTATGAGAATGTTGAATGAGTGTTCTATTCTAGATCAAAGTGCTCAGTATATGCTCTCTCTCTCTCTCTCTCACTGATGACCTTGTTCATTAAATGTTCTAACCCATATTAGTCTGTTCAGTACGTGTTCTTTACCAGATCGACATTAAATGTGAATATAAAGTTAAGAAAGTTTTTCAGTCATCTTGAATTTCTAAAGAAAAACTTATCTTGAATTAGTTGCTGGCTTACGAAAATCTTGTCTTAGATCAAGGGTCCTTCACATTATTTCTACATGGTTACTCATAGGTCCCTCATATCTTCATATCACATTTTTCTTAAACCATCGAGTGGGTCTGTTCAATATTGTCATCTTCGATGACAATAATAATGTTATCTTAGGTCTACTACCTCCAGTCAAGCTGTGGTCACCTTGTAGTTGTTGACAACTAGAAAAATTAAATTTAATTAAAAACACAGAGATGTGAACACTGAACTTCGAGAGAAGTAAATCACTGCCAAAGATCTGATCTTATACTGATTCCATTAAATTATATGTTTTAACACACTGACAAACCAGGTCGAGCCCAAAGCATAACTTATGGAGTGTCGTGTGTGAGAGAACATCCATCTGTTATCAGGAAATTGGTAAAATCTGCTTCCTTGATTTAGGTAAATTTAAAGTCACCCATAATGTAAAATAATCACATGTCACTTTATAAGAAATCGAAATTATCATAATTATTATTTGCGACCACTGTCAGCCTCAGAGTTATTTCTGAGTTACCAGACCTTGCCACGTGGAGGCCAGTGGTTCGTCTTTCAGGTCCCCCCCCTCGCCTACCCCAGGTTCATGTGTCCAGGAATCCATCCGTGGGCCCCCGGATGTTTCCCCTTCCTCACTTCCCTAAGGTCAGCCTCGCCTCTCTCTCTCTGCCTTCCGGCCTCAGCCTTCCCCAGGTTCATGTATCCAGGAATCCATCCGTCCGCCGCCGGATGTTTTCCCTTTCTCACTTCCCCAAGGTCAGCCTCAACTGCTAGTATTCATGCCTTCCCCAAGTTCATGTATCCAGGAATCCATCCGTTCGCTCCCGAATGTCTTCCCTTCCCCACTTACCCAAGGTCAGCCTCAACTGCTGGTTTTCATGCCTTCCCCAGGTTCATGTATCCAGGAATCCATCCGTCCGCCGCCGGATGTCTCCCCTTCCCCACTTACCCAAGGTCAGCCTCAACAACAGCCTTCCTCAAGTTCACGTATCCAGGAATCCATCCGTTCTCTCCCGGATGTGTTCCCTTCCACACTTACCTAAGGTCGGCGGTGCCTTCCCTGGATCAGTGTTTCCACTTCCCCAGAGTCAGCGGTTGCCACCCTCAGTGACCTTGCTGCATGGAAACTTGGTCTTGTCTAGCTGGTCTACGGTAGAGACTGTCCAGGTGGGTGGAATTACAGGAGGGGACTCACAGATAACTGAGTCCTGTAATTAAATCCACCAAGACGGTCTAGACCGTAGGTCAGCCAGACGCAGCCAAGCTACCGTCCAGTTCGGCCACCAAGGTCTGGCCACTCAGTGAAAATTTGGGAGTTCTATTTATGTTATACAGTTCATCTCCATTAAAAATAAGTTTCTGTACTTAATCAGCAGTTTAAATGTGTTTGTGAATGTTTTATTGCATGTTGATGAGTGTTTGTGTGTTAATGTGTCTGTGCACCTCCACCAGAACTGTAATAAGTGTTGAACTTTTTAGTTTTATTTGGTTATTTGTCTTATGTGTTTGCGAGACGAGACACAATAGAAATAAGTCACCTTATCTGACTTTTTTTGGGGGGTTATCCTTGGTAATTTACACATATGTTATTATGTATGATAATTTGTGTAACTATTTTTACGTGTACCTGTACTTAAACAAACTTATTTACACGCGCACACTTAGTTTTCATGCTCATTTGCTCATTTTCGCAAACACAGCTTCTTGATTCACCATCATATATACAAACACAGAACTATGCACGTGAGCGCGAGCGCGCACACATGTAAAACACACTCATCGCCTCTTACACTAATATGCATGTAATCACATACACACACACACACACACACACATACACACATACACACACACACACACACACACGCACACACACACACACACACACTATGAATGTTATGGGATGAAAATAAAAACTATCAGCTGACAAAAATAATTAAGACAGTCGCTGGTGCACACTGGACAGTACGACTCTGATTAATATACTATGTTATGCTCTAATATTTTGTGATGTGCGAATGTCAGTTAAAACGTAAAATTAATGCTGTGATGTAATTAATGTACTGAGATGTTTAAATGTTAACATATAATTATTATACCATGAATGGTGTGGCACGCAATGTTATTTCTTCAATCCTAATATTTATACTGTAAGTAATACTTAACGTTAATGTTTAGGCGATGTTTAAGACGTAACTGAACATAATTCTGTTCATAGTAATTAAAAGTAGTAAACTTCCATTTATTAATAACTGCTAATTGTCAGATAATGATAATGGTAGTAATATTAATGAAAGTAATAGTAGTAGTAGTAGTAATGATAATGGTAGTAATTTTTATGAAAGTAATAGTAGTAGTAGTAATGATAATGGTAGCAATAATAATGATAATAGTAATAATGATGGTAATACTAGTAATAATGATAACAGCAATGGTGTTAATTCTAGCATTAGCCCAAACTCTTCTTCTGTTCTTTCTATTGGAAAGTCAGTCATCAACACCAGAAGTCACAGAAACTAACCAAGTGTCACTAGTAACTGAATCCGATCAACAGCAGGACACAGTTAACGTCCTTACCAGAGTTCAGTCTAAGGTAAAACCTATACATCCGTTGTTTTTTTTTGCCAAAGTAAAACTCATTGAGATTTCTCACATAGATTTAGAGGGTCTTCAAAAGACTTGTCCTTCCATAGAGGAAACCCGGAAGTTAGCGTTAACAGACAACGTGATTCAATGAAAGAAATTTTCTTATAAAATTGTATGTAAAGAAAATCTTCTATTCAAGAATATAGTGTCGGCAACTCCTAATAATTGCTCTGAGACTATTTTGAAGATTTCTCATGACCTGCCAGTCTCTGGCCATTTTTCACATAGGAAGACCTATAAGAATATAAAGGACTTGTACTTCTGTCTTAGGATATCTTCGGACATCTATAATTATTGTTTGTCGTGTCACATATGTCAACTTTCCTTACAAAAGGGTAGAACTAAGAGTCCCTATGGTAAAAATGCCAATTTTCTCAGTCCCATTTGCTAGAGTTGCAGTGGATATAATTGGTCCTATCACTCCTCGTTCATTAGGAGGTCATAAATATATCTTGACTATGCGTCTAGCTGAAATCCATTACGTCAATAGAAGTTGCAGAATCATTACTATTTTTTCAAGAAACGCAATTAACTTCTGAATTAATGGATCAAGTTTATCAACTTGTGTGTGTTAACCTCTTTTACACTACACCTTACCATCCAAATTATAACGGAAGAGTGGAACGACAACATGCCATCCTAAAGTCAGTATTAAAAAAAAATTGTATTCTTAAACCAGCTGACTGGCATATGGTGTCTTTGCAATGCGTGAGATTCCAAGTGTTTCCCTTGGATATTCCCCTTTCGCATTGCTTTATGTAAGGCAGGCTCGAGGACCTCTATTTATATTAAATGAACTGTGGTCCAAAGATATGAAACCTGAGAGAAAGATTAGAAGAATCCGCTGATTTAATTGTCAAGAACCTGAATATGTCCATGGAAACATACAAGACCTTTTTTGAACAAAAGAGCTCTAAAAGGAAATTGTTAATTTCTTGGTACGGACTGTATGAAGTAGTAAATGTCTGTAATAAGGTAGATTATCTCTTGGATGTCAAGGGTAAGATAAGACTGTATCATGTCAATGTTTTGAAACTGTAGAGAAGTCAATCTTTGCTTAAACTATTTTGATAAAGATACTACATCTTACAGCTCAGTTACGAGTCACGATTCTTGCGAATATAAAGTTTGTATTATAGATGACGAGTCTCGCACAGAACCGAAGGAACTACTTTATATCTTAACTGTTGATTCTCCAACGAATAACTCAAACATCAACATGAACAGTGAACTATCTAGTATACAAAAGTCTCAAGTAAATGCCTTAGTAAATACTTTTTCAGATGTATTCACAGAGATCTCAGGACTTACTACTACCGTTGTACACAAGATTGAATTGTTAGCTCAGTAAGACGGAAAATCTATCCTGTCCCCGTTCACTTACGGAAAACATTTGATAATGAAGTTGACAAACTCTTAAAGTTAAGTATCATAGAACTTTCTAAGTTAGTTTTCTGTTCACCAGTTGTCATGGTTAAGAAACCAAATAATTCTTGTAGACTCTCATAAGATTTTCGTTATTTAAACACTATCACTAAATGGGACGCCGAGCCCATGCCGGTAATCAATCATTACTTGTATAAATTTCATTGTTGTAAATTCTTCTCTAAATTAGACATCTCACAAGCGTACCATCAAGTGTCATTACACCCAGACTCTGAACCATACACTGCATTCCCTACTCATAGAGGACTAATGAAATATCGCACAATGGATTTCGGCTTGGTCACCCCATGCGCCATGTATATCCGGCTTATGAGAATAGTTCTTTCTAAAATCAAGAATGTTTTAGTGTATTTCGATAATATTTACATCATGACTCATGTCTGGGAAGATCATCTTACTACACTGACGCTTGTTTTAAAAAGACTAAGAGCTTATGGCCTTACAATTAAACCACACGAGTGTTTTCTTTGCTATTTCAAAGTACAATACCTCGGGTTTATTATTTCTGACAATAGTTTATCACCCCTTCCTAACAAGACGAAAGCAGTTCTAAACAGCATCTTCCCAACTACAAAGAAGTTGCTAAGAAGTTTCCTTGCGTCAGTAAATTTCTATAAATTTTTTGTACCTAATTTAAGAAGTCTGATTTCCATTCTCACAGACTATTTAAAAAAGAATGTAAAGGAACCTCTTGTTTGTTCTGATTAGGCTGTGCAAAGCTTCGAACAAATTAAAAGGATATTTTCCAACCCCCCAGTTCTAAAATTACCAGAATTAATAAAGTGTTTTGTCTCCGAACAGATGACTCACATTCAGGACTCGGGGCTGTTCTACTACAGTATTATGATGAGATTCACTTCCCTTTCACCAGTAAGAAGCTTCTCCACTGTGGAGAAGGAATGTTATGCATTGGTATGGGGGTTTAAGTAGATTCATATAATACTTATTTGTAAAACTCTTTGTGCTTGAAACAGATCACAAGCCACTGATGTACCTGATGGGCTTTGGCTATCCAGTCCAATAAGTTTAAAGTTGTATATATATTTGGCTCAGAAAATTACTTCTCAGATTGGCTGAGCAGAGGTTGTACATAGTACTTTTCCCTAAGTAACTTAAATTATTGCCTCCGACCATAAGTTTTGGAAAAGGGGTATTGTGAAGGAAAAGCCAGGAATAAGTTGGGGTTATGGTTGTTCAGACACCCAGGAGCAATTAGCGTGTTACCGCCCACACTACCATCTAGCGGACTGAGGCTAAACTTCAGTTCCTGGGGTCTGATTTGCTTTAATTTCTACTCCTAGTAGTATTAACATTACCTGGTGTGGGTTGAAGTTTGGAGAATCACTTCACTTCCACTCTTCCCCTGATTAGGTACGGTGATCTACCAGGAGTATTTCTGTTCATTGTTACTGATTTACCTGGTTACCAGTAATGACATTGAAATTGAATACCACCCTTTGTCTTTCTTCAATGTTATACTTATCTAACTCTTATGTAACCAGTGTTATTTTCTTGCTGGCGTGGTCAGCCAGGGTAGACACTAGTTAATTGGAGCAAGATCCCTGTCTACTGGACGTAGTGGGACATTGTGACTCCTCACCTCTGAAATCTGAATTGTGGTGCTACGACCAAGTAGTGACAGGAATTTCAGAACATCAGACTTGCACCGCCTCCCAGGATAACCAACACCCTTCTGAAACATCAGAAGACCATCCTGTCTCAACATCATACTGGAACCACAGCGGCCAATTCTTATTTTTATTTAATTTTAATTAAAATCCTTAGAAAATTATCTTTATTATTCCTCGAGTCATTCATTTAAGTATTTTTCCATTCTTTCGTTCAGGTGGAAGACGTTTCCCTGACACCTTGGTAACTATCTTTAAGGGACATAATTGTTTTTACTCTCTATGTAAGTCGTCACCCTCTTTACTGTCTTTACTGTTATTATAAGCTATCACCATGCTGCTGCTGCTGCTGCTGCTGCTGCTGCTGCTGCTGCTGCTGCTGCTGCTGCTGCTGCTGCTGCTGCTGCTGCTGCTGCTCAGTCATATGTGAATATTTCACCATAAAAATTGTTTCCCGTCGGAGTCCTGAAGCCTCCCAGATCCACCTCACAAACATCATGAGACGGACCGTCGGAGTCCTGAAGCCTCCCAGATCCACCTCACAAACATCATGAGACGGACCGTCGGAGTCCTGAAGCCTCCCAGATCCACCTCACAAACATCATGAGACGGACCGTCGGAGTCCTGAAGCCTCCCAGATCCACCTCACAAACATCATGAGACGGACCGTCGGAGTCCTGAAGCCTCCCACCTCATCACGAACATCATGAAGCCTCCCAGATCCACCTCACAAACAGACGGTCATAGAGACCGTCGGAGTCCTGAAGCCTCCCAGATCCACCTCACAAACATCATGAGACGGAGGTATATTTCTACACCGTCGGAGTCCTGAAGCCTAGCCCAGATCCACCTCACAAACATCATGAGACGGACCGTCGGAGTCCTGAAGCCTCCCAGATCCACCTCACAAACATCATGAGACGGACCGTCGGAGTCCTGAAGCCTCCCAGATCCACCTCACAAACATCATGAGACGGACCGTCGGAGTCCTGAAGCCTCCCAGATCCACCTCACAAACATCATGAGACGGACCGTCGGAGTCCTGAAGCCTCCCAGATCCACCTCACAAACATCATGAGACGGACCGGAGTCTGGAGTCCTGAAGTCCTGAAGCCCCAGATCCACCTCACAAACATCATGAGATGGACCGTTGGAGTCCTGAAGCCTCCCAGATCACAAACATCTCACGGAGTCCTGAAGCCTCCCAGATCCACCTCACAAACATCATGAGACGGACCGTCGGAGTCCTGAAGCCTCCCAGATCCACCTCACAAACATCATGAGACGGACCGTCGGAGTCCTGAAGCCTCCCAGATCCACCTCACAAACATCATGAGACGGACCGTCGGAGTCCTGAAGCCTCCCAGATCCACCTCACAAACATCATGAGACGGACCGTCGGAGTCCTGAAGCCTCCCAGATCCACCTCACAAACATCATGAGACGGACCGTCGGAGTCCTGAAGCCTCCCAGATCCACCTCACAAACATCATGAGACGGACCGTCGGAGTCCTGAAGCCTCCCAGATCCACCTCACAAACATCATGAGACGGACCGTCGGAGTCCTGAAGCCTCCCAGATCCACCTCACAAACATCATGAGATGGACCGTCGGAGTCCTGAAGCCTCCCAGATCCACCTCACAAACATCATGAGATGGACTGTCGGAGTCCTGAGACGGACCGTCGGAGTCCTGAAGCCTCCCAGATCCACCTCACAAACATCATGAGACGGACCGTCGGAGTCCTGAAGCCTCCCAGATCCACCTCACAAACATCATGAGACGGACCGTCGGAGTCCTGAAGCCTCCCAGATCCACCTCACAACACGGACCGTCAGATCCACCTCACAAACATCATGAGACGGACCGTCGGAGTCCTGAAGCCTCCCAGATCCACCTCACAAACATCATGAGACGGACCGTCGGAGTCCTGAAGCCTCCCAGATCCACCTCACAAACATCATGAGACGGACCGTCGGAGTCCTGAAGCCTCCCAGATCCACCTCACAAACATCATGAGACGGACCGTCGGAGTCCTGAAGCCTTCCAGATCCACCTCACAAACATCATGAGACGGACCGTCGGAGTCCTGAAGCCTCCCAGATCCACCTCACAAACACATCCATCTTTCTTTCGATTGTTTTTTACAATCCTCCGACATTAATTTGTTAAGTATCTTTTAATTTAGTATACTTATCCGTCAGAGAGAAAAGATAACTCGTCGTGTGCACTTTATGCCTTCGAGTATATTTCATATACTGTTTTCACCTGTAGTTGACGTTACACCATCACTGGTATGTATAATACACCATCAGTTGTAGTCAACCTTACAGTTTCTGTTGTGCATCTTACATCTTAGACTTTACACCATTTATGTCCACTTGTTAACTATCTTACCAGAAAACCTGCAGTTTAATTGGCTTATACAAGGAACTAGTAACTTAGATTCCGCACTTGACTTAGTTCACCTGAATCGTTCTTGTATATAAGTTTTCTGGTGACTAGTAACATCCAGTTTTCTTCTAACTGCGACGTAAGACCTGATCATTTTAAACAGACCACCTGGGTGCCAGTTAGTGAGGCTGGCACCCAGGTGCCAAATAAGGCAAGCGAAAATTTGTGTATGCAATAATTTCGCAAACATCATTCTGAACCAGCGTCACTACCTGGTACCCAGAACTCAGTACCTGAAGATAATGGCTTCGAACGGATGGATTCCTGGATACATGAACTTGGGGAAGGCATGAATACTAGCAGTTGAGGCTGACCTTGGGGAAGTGAGAAAAGGAAAACATCCGGCGGCGGACGGATGGATTCCTGGATACATGAACCTGGGCAAGGCTGAGGCCGGAAGGCAGAGAGAGAGAGGCGAGGCTGACCTTAGGGAAGTGAGGAAGGGGAGACATCCGGGGGCCCACGGATGGATTCCTGGACACATGAACCTGGGGTAGGCGAGGGGGGGGGACCTTAAAGACGAACCACTGGCCTCCACGTGGCAAGGTCTGGTAACTCAGAAATAACTCTGAGGCTGACAGTGGTCGCAAATAATAATTATGACAATTTCGATTTCTTATAAAGTGACATGTGATTATTTTACATTATGGGTGACTTTAAATTTACCTAAATCAAGGAAGCAGATTTTACCAATTTCCTGATAACAGATGGATGTTCTCTCACACACGACACTCCATAAGTTATGCTTTGGGCTCGACCTGGTTTGTCAGTGTGTTAAAACATATAATTTAATGGAATCAGCATAAGATCAGATCTTTGGCAGTGATTTACTTCTCTCGAAGTTCAGTGTTCACATCTCTGTTTCTAATTATAGTTAATTTTTCTAGTTGTCAACAACTACAAGGTGACCACAGCTTGACTGGAGGTAGTAGACCTAAGATAACATTATTATTGTCATCGAAGATGACAATATTGAACAGACCCACTCGATGGTTTAAGAAAAATGTGATATGAAGATATGAGGGACCTATGAGTAACCATGTAGAAATAATGTGAAGGACCCTTGATCTAAGACAAGATTTTCGTAAGCCAGCAACTAATTCAAGATAAGTTTTTCTTTAGAAATTCAAGATGACTGAAAAACTTTCTTAACTTTATATTCACATTTAATGTCGATCTGGTAAAGAACACGTACTGAACAGACTAATATGGGTTAGAACATTTAATGAACAAGGTCATCAGTGAGAGAGAGAGAGAGCATATACTGAGCACTTTGATCTAGAATAGAACACTCATTCAAGATTCTCATAAAACGCTAAATATTGTTCACACCAGTATAGACACATGTGAGCCCTGCTTCACATAATGTGGATGGTTGGTAGTGAATGGATGGTTGGTAGTGGATGGTTGGTAGTGGATGGTTGGTAATGGATGGTTGGTAGTGGATGGTTGGTAATGGATGGTTGGTAGTGAATAGATGGTAATGGATAGTTGGTAGTGGATGGTTGGTAGTGAATGGATGGTAATGGATGGTTGGTAGTAGATGGTTGGAAGTGGATGGATGGCAATGGATGGTTGGTAGTGGATGGTTGGGAGTGATTGGTTGGTAGTGAATGGATGGTAATGGATGGTTGGTAGTGGATGGTTGGTAGTGGATGGCTGGTAGTGAATGGATGGTAATGGATGGTTGGTAGTAGATGGTTGGTAGTGGATGGTTGGTAGTGAATGGATGGTAATGGATGGTTGGTAGTGGATGGTTGGTAGTGAATGGATGGTAATGGATGGTTGGTAGTAGATGGTTGGTAGTGGATGGATGGCAATGGATGGTTGGTAGTGGATTGTTGGGAGTGGATTGTTGGGAGTGGATTGTTGGGAGTGGATTGTTGGGAGTGGATTGTTGGGAGTGGATTGTTGGGAGTGGATTGTTGGGAGTGCATTGTTGGGAGTGGATTGTTGGGAGTGGATGGTTGGGAGTGGATGGTTGGTAGTGAATGGATGGTAATGGATGGTTGCTAGTGGACGGTTGCTGGTGGATGGATGGCAATGGATAGTTGGTTGTGGATGGTTGATAGTGGATGATTGCTGGTGGATGGATGGTAATGGATGGTTGGTAGTGGATGGTTGGTAGAGTGGATGGGTAGTAGTGGATGTTTGGTAGTGGATGGTTGGTAGTGGATGATTGCTGGTGGATGGATGGTAATGGATGGTTGGTAGTGGATGGTTGGTAGTGGATGGTTAGTAGTGGATGTTTGGTAGTGGATGGTTAGTAGTGGATATTTGGTAGTGGATGGATGGTAGTGGATGGATGGTAGTGGATGGTTGGTAGTGGATGGTTGGTAGTGGATGTTTGGTAGTGGATGGATATATTGGATTGTTGGTAGTGGATGGTAGGTAGTGGATGTTTGGTAGTGGATGGATATATTGGATTGTTGGTAGTGGATGGATGGAAATGGATGTTTGGTAGTGGATGTTTGGTAGTGGATGGTTGGTAGTGGATGGTTGGTAGTGGATGGTTGGTAGTGGATGGTTGGTAGTGGATGTTTGGTAGTGGATGGACGGTAGTGGATGTTTGGTAGTGGATGTTTGGTAGTGGATGGTTGGTAGTGGATGGTTGGCAGTGGATGTTTGGTAGTGGATGGATGGTAATGGATGTTTGGTAGTGGATGGTTGGCAGTGGATGTTTGGTAGTGGATGGATGGTAATGGATGTTTGGTAGTGGATGGTTGGTAGTGGATGTTTGGTAGTGGATGGATGGTAATGGATGTTTGGTAGTGGATGTTTGGTAGTGGATGTTTGGTAGTGGATGGATGGTAATGGATGTTTGGTAGTGGATGGTTGGTAGTGGATGGCTGGTAGTGTATGGTTGGTAGTGGATGGTTGGTAGTGGATGCTTGGTAGTGGATGTTTGGTAGTGGTTGTTTGGTAGTGGATGTTTGGTAGTGGATGTTTGGTAGTGGATGGATGTTAATGGATGTTTGGTAGTGGATGTTTGGTAGTGGATGTTTGGTAGTGGATGGTTGGTAGTGGATGTTTGGTAGTAGATGGATGTTAATGGATGTTTGGTAGTGGATGGTTGGTAGTGGATGGTTGGTAGTAGATGTTTGGTAGTGAATGTTTGGTAGTGGATCTGATCATAATTCTGACACACAGTTTACCATCACTTCACTGATCATAATTCTGACTCACACTTTACCATCATTTCACTGATCATAATACTGACTCACACTTTACCATCACTTCACTGATCATAATTCTGACACACACTTTACCATCACTTCACTGATCATAATTCTGACACACACTTTACCATCACTTCACTGATCATAATTCTGACACACACTTTACCATCACTTCACTGATCATAATTCTGACACACACTTTACCATCACTTCACTGATCATAATTCTGACACACACTTTACCATCACTTCACTGATCATAATTCTGACTCACACTTTACCATCACTTCACTGATCATAATTCTGACACACACTTTACCATCACTTCACTGATCATAATTCTGACAAACACTTTACCATCACTTCACTGATCATAATTCTGACACACACTTTACCATCACTTCACTGATCATAATTCTGACACACACTTTACCATCACTTCACTGATCATAATTCTGACACACACTTTACCATCACTTCACTGATCATAATTCTGACACACACTTTACCATCACTTCACTGATCATAATTCTGACACACACTTTACCATCACTTCACTGATCATAATTCTGACACACACTTTACCATCACTTCACTGATCATAATTCTGACACACACTTTACCATCACTTCACTGATCATAATTCTGACACACACTTTACCATCACTTCACTGATCATAATTCTGACACACACTTTACCATCACTTCACTGATCATAATTCTGACACACACTTTACCATCACTTCACTGATCATAATTCTGACACACACTTTACCATCACTTCACTGATCATAATTCTGACACACACTTTACCTGGTCTGGTCAACAGTATTATTCCATTATAATTATTACATTCTTTAAAGTTTTTCCTCTTTTCTTCTTTTATAAACATGAACAAAATCATGAACTATTCCAATACTTTATTACAACTGTCACACACTTCAATCTTAATACATTCTAAATTTCAAACTGACTGGCTGACTCTGCTGACAGCAGAATCAGCCAGGCTGACAGCTGTACCACAGAACTGTGCTCTTCTTTATTGTGAATTATTATGTAGTTCATACAAGTTTTCTCCTGAAGTTTACTTTTCAAGTGTCAGAAGTGATTTGATTTGATTGATAGATAATGATGTGATATGTTGAGGTTCTCAGGTAATGAAGTCTTGTATGTTTTTACCAAATCACCTAGTCTTTTGTGAAGGCAGTCTAGGTGATTTGATTGATCCCATTATTTTTGGACATCAGTTGGTATATTATATGCTAATATATAGTGATTTGATTGATCATTCCGGAATATAGAGTGGTTATTACCTTGAAAAAAAAAATACTACCTTCGAATATTAAAAGTGGTTATGTGGGGTTGAAATTTGATAGATAATGATGTGATATGTTGAGGTTCTCAGGTAATGAAGTCTTGTATGTTTTTACCAGTAAAAATGAGGTTATTTGTAACGAGTCTTTTGTGAAGGAAGTAAACCCACTCGATCCTGAATCAGGCATTAATTATATGCTAATATATAGTGATTTGATTGATCCCATTATTTTTGGACATCAGTTGGTATCTCTTTTGGTGTAGTTGATATTAATACATTAAAATCTAATTATGATCCCACAATGTACAAACCCATCAATTAAAAGATAATTGATCAAGTGAGTATTAATACCTCTAAAAATAATGAACCTAGGCGTTATGTCTTACTCTTGCTATATTATTACCTCATTAATACTTTGGAGTTTACCTTTGTTACCTTCATACCACTAAGTGGTCACCTTTGTTACCTTCATACCACTAAGTGCTCACCTTTGTTACCTTCATACCACTAAGTGGTCATCTTTGTTACCTTCATACCACTAAGTGGTCACCTTTGTTACCTTCATACCACTAAGTGGTCACCTTTGTTACCTTCATACCACTAAGTGGTCACCTTTGTTACCTTCATACCACTAAGTGCTCACCTTTGTTACCTTCATACCACTAAGTGGTCATCTTTGTTACCTTCATACCACTAAGTGGTCACCTTTGTTACCTTCATACCACTAAGTGGTCATCTTTGTTACCTACACACACACACACACACACACACACACACACACACACACACACACACACACACACACACATGGTGGGTGCAAACGTGGGTGCACAAGGCTCTGGGAACCTTAATGTTTTTTAGGCATGCAGTAACTGCTAGCAGTAATCAGTGGTAGTGACAAAGTCAGTGAACAATCCTATGAGTGATAACTATAGCTATTAGTTAAAAAAAAGTAGAGAGGAACCCTGAAATCATTATTTTTTTTAAATTGCCAAACCGTTGTGGGTCTACTAGGCACTGTTGCCACACAGATTCAAACATAAAAAGATCAAAGTGAGTGTGGAAACGGGTGATCAAGAATTGCCAGCGTTTGGTTAACAAGTGAAATGTGGGGCACCGTAATGTGAGAGTGAAAAAGTTAATAAGCAAAAGGAGAAAGAAAAAATAAAATATACAACAAGGGAAGGTGGCAGTAGGCCTGCTGAAGCAGTGACGTCACAACAGTTGTATGCCATTATACATATAAAGTGTAACACCGAATGTGAAGTGTATTCTGTAATAAGTGAAAAGTGAAATCACTTGAGGAACGCGGGATGCATGAGCATATATGGTTATAAACATCACGGGTGAAGGAGTTACAAAATAGTGATAGAAGGCCTATGTACGACGACTACGTCATCAGCTTCTGGCAACTTGTCATCACACCGCTGCCAGCGCAAGTATTGCTCACCTGTTGAGGTTGCATTTTGCAAGGTTGAGTCTGGTCCTGCATCACTGTTAGATACTGGTCACTCACTCCTGCAAGCCATTACCAGAATTAGAGTAGAAATAGCATAGACGAGAGTGCAAGGAGTAAAGCGGTAGTGAGGGATAACGTCAGACACTTAAGCTGAGACAAGCTAAATTTTACAACCTAGCTACTTTCTGAATTTTAGAAGTAGAATCGATAAGTGTTACAAGTATTGGTAAGCTTAGAATTACTGGTATCTACCGGTATTTATTAGCAGTATGAATACTTAGAAGTGGGGGCACACACACATACACACACACACACACACACACACACACACACACACACACACATACACACACACACACACACATACACACACACACACACACACACACACACACACACACACACACACACACACACACACACACACACACACACACACACACACACACACACACATACACACACACACACACACACACACACACATACACACACACACACACACACACACACACACACACACACACACACACACACACACACACACACACACACACACACACACACACACACACAGGAACAAGCACTTGTAAGCTGTAGTACACACGCAAACACACACATACACAGGATTTCACACCGTCCTGTGAACTGACCATCTGAACCTCGCTCCTCTCTCTCTCCCTCTCTTCCTATCCTAGGTAGAGACCTATCTCTACCTTTCTCACTCTTTACCTATATATCTCTCTCTACCTATCCTCTCTCTACCTCTCTCTCTACCTATCCTCTCCCATCTCTCCCCTCTCCCATCTCTCCCCTCTAACATCTCTTCCCCTCTAACACCTCTCTCCCCCTCTAACATCTCTCCCCCCTCTAACATCTCTCCCCTCTCATTATCTCTCCCCTCTCCCTTTGCCCATCTCTCTCCCCTCCTCCCCTCTCTCTTCCCTCTCTCTCTCTCTCTCTCTCTCTCTCTCTCCCCCCTCTCCCCCTCTCCCCCCTCTCTCCCCCTCTCTCTCCCCTCTCTCTCTCCCCTCTCTCCCCCCTCTCTCTTCCTCTCTCTCTCTCTCTCCCCACTCTCTCCTTCTCTCTCTCCCCCTCTCCTACCCTTCCCTTCTCTCTCTCTCTCTCTCTCTCTCTCTCCTCTCTCTGTCTCTCTCTCTCTCTCTCTCTCTCTCTCTCTTGCTCTCTCTCTTCCCCATTTTCCCTTCTCACTCTCCCCCTCTCCTACCCTTCCCTTCACTCTCTCTCTCCCCTCTCTCTCTCTCACTCTCACTCTCTCTTCCCCTTTTTCCTTCTCACTATCCCCCTCTCTCTACCTTCTACCTTCCCTCTCTCTCTCCCCTCTCTCTATCTCTCTCTCTCTCCCTCTCTCACTCTCTCCTCTCTCTCTCTCTCCATTTTTCCCTTCTCACTCTCCCCCTCTCCTTCCCTTCCCTTCTCTCTCTTTCCCCCTCTCACACTCTCTCTCCCCCTTTCCCTTCTCACTCTTCCCCTCTCTCTCTCCTTCTACCTTTCCCTTCTCTCTTCTCTCACAAAAAAAAAATGGTGGGGACTCGCAGGAACCAAGGATCAGATGAGAATGGTTCTGGTAGGGAGGAGTGGATGGAGGAGCAGTGGAAAAGGATGGAACAAGAGTGGGAGAGAAAATTAGGAGAGCTTTCTGAAAAAATGGAGAAAGAGCTCTCTGTGAAATTGGAAAAGAGGTTGGAGAAGGAGACAAAGAATTGGGAGGCACAAGTCGAAACTGCAGTAGCCAAGATAAGGGTCCTAGAAGTTGAGATAAATAGGCTGAAGCGAGTTACAGGGGCAGTGACCAGAGAAGACACAGCATATGAAGCTGCGAGGCCGAACAGGAAGGAAGGAATTATGAATTATGCTAAGGTCATATCAGCCTGCCAAGGAGGACCAAGGAGTGAAAGGGAAGAACAGCTGGTTGCAGATGGAGAGGGTGATAGGTCGAATGCTGAGGCACAACCATGCTATCAAGAGCCACTGGAAAAATCAAGGGAGAAACTGACCACATACAGGCAGGATCCAGAGTCACAGAGGGTGAGGCAATGGGAGGAGGAAAGGGCAAAATCAGTGTTTATCCATGGGCTTCAGGAGAGAGAGGAAAGGACACACACTGAAAGGCAGCAGGAAGAAAGAAAGGAGATTGAGAAAATCATCACGGAAATAGGTGAAGAGATGGACGAGATTGTAAATTTTCAGAGAATAGGGGGGTACTCGAAGGGGAGAAACCGACCAATCAAGCTGATTCTCAGGACGGAAACAGTGCGGAACAGGATCCTCCAAGAGAAACCACGATTGAAATACTCGGAAGAGTACAAGAGGGTGTTCCTAGACAGAGACAGAACAAAATCAGAACGACAGCAGCTGAGGGAGAGGACAAAAAAGCGAAAGGAGCTAGGAAAAGAGACAAGGATGGAACCAGCAGAGGTCAGTCAGAGCAGAACAGAACAGCAAGGGCAAGCACACACACAACTATTCTCAGAACCATACAACCTATCACACCATCCCAACACACACTACAATCCATACCCACAGCCTCCACCCAACACCGAGCTATAGAATCCCACAGTATGCACCAGGTCTCCCACCCTCACAGGCCCCCCAAACCACAGTGTTCGAAAGGAAACTGAAGGTATGGTACACAAACGCTGATGGAATAACAAATAAGTGGGAGGAGTGGCATGAAAGAGTCAAAGAGGCATCACCGGACATCATAGCTCTCACAGAAACCAAGCTTACAGGTATGATAACAGATGCCATCTTTCCAACGGGATACCAAATCCTGAGGAAAGACAGAGGGAACAGGGGGGGTGGAGGAGTGGCATTGCTGATCAAAAATCGCTGGAATTTTGATGAGCTGGAGAGAGGAGACAGCGGAGAAGAAAGTGATTACATAGCGGGAACGCTTCACTCTGGAGGTCCCAAGGTGGTAATAGCAGTGATGTATAACCCACCACAGAACAGCAGGAGGCCAAGGCAAGAGTACGACGAGAGCAATAGAGCGATGGTTGACACACTGGCTAGCAGTGGCCAGAAGAGCTCATGCATGCAGGGCAAAGCTCCTGATCATGGGTGACTTTAACCACAAGGAGATCGATTGGGAGAACTTGGACCCGCATGGGGGCCAAGATACATGGAGGGCTAAGATGATGGAGGTGGTACTGGAAAACTTCATGTACCAACACGTAAGGGACACTACAAGAGAGAGAGGAGAGGATGAACCAGCAAGGCTGGACTTAGTATTCACCTTGAGTAGTGCAGATATCGAGGACATCACATATGAAAGACCCCTTGGGGCCAGTGACCATGTGGTTTTAAGCTTCGAATACACAGTAGAGCTACAAGTGGAGGGAGAAGCAGGAAGGCCAGGACGAATGAAGCCAAACTACAAGAAAGGGGACTACACAGGAATGAGGAACTTCCTGAACGGGGTTCAGTGGGACAGAGAACTGGCAGGGAAGCCAGTTAATGAGATGATGGAATATGTAGCAACAAAATGCAAGGAGGCTGAGGAGAGGTTTGTACCCAAGGGTAACAGGAATAATGAAAAAGCCAGGATGAGCCCATGGTTTACCCAAAGGTGCAGGGAGGCAAAAACCAAGTGTGCTAGGGAATGGAAGAAATATAGAAGGCAAAGGACCCAGGAGAATAAGGAGAGCAGTCGTAGAGCCAGAAACGAATATGCACAGATAAGAAGGGAGGCCCAAAGACAATATGAAAATGACATAGCAGCGAAAGCCAAATCTGACCCGAAACTGTTGTACAGCCACATCAGGAGGAAAACAACAGTCAAGGACCAGGTAATCAGGCTAAGGAAGGAAGGAGGAGAGACAACAAGAAATGACCGTGAAGTATGTGAGGAACTCAACAAGAGATTCAAAGAAGTGTTCACAGAGGAGACAGAAGGGGCTCCAGAAAGACGGAGAGGTGGGGCACACCACCATGTGCTGGACACAGTGCACACAACCGAGGAAGAAGTGAAGAGGCTTCTGAGTGAGCTAGATACCTCAAAGGCAATGGGGCCAGATAACATCTCCCCATGGGTATTGAGAGAGGGAGCAGAGGCGCTATGTGTACCCCTAACAACAATATTCAATACATCTATCGAAACAGGGAGATTGCCTGAGGCATGGAAGACAGCAAATGTAGTCCCAATCTTTAAAAAAGGAGACAGACATGAAGCATTAAACTACAGACCAGTGTCACTGACATGTATAGTATGCAAAATCATGGAGAAGATTATCAGGAGAAGAGTGGTGGAACACCTAGAAAGGAATGATCTCATCAACAGCAGCCAACATGGTTTCAGGGACGGGAAATCCTGTGTCACAAACCTACTGGAGTTCTATGACATGGTGACAGCAGTAAGACAAGAGAGAGAGGGGTGGGTGGATTGCATTTTCTTGGACTGCAAGAAGGCGTTTGACACAGTTCCACACAAGAGATTGGTGCAAAAACTGGAGGACCAAGCAGGGATAACAGGGAAGGCACTACAATGGATCAGGGAATACTTGTCAGGAAGACAGCAGCGAGTCATGGTACGTGGCGAGGTGTCAGAGTGGGCACCTGTGACCAGCGGGGTCCCACAGGGGTCAGTCCTAGGACCAGTGCTGTTTCTGGTATTTGTGAACGACATGACGGAAGGAATAGACTCTGAGGTGTCCCTGTTTGCAGATGACGTGAAGTTGATGAGAAGAATTCACTCGATCGAAGACCAGGCAGAACTACAAAGGGATCTGGACAGGCTGCAGACCTGGTCCAGCAATTGGCTCCTGGAGTTCAATCCCACCAAGTGCAAAGTCATGAAGATTGGGGAAGGGCAAAGAAGACCGCAGACGGAGTACAGTCTAGGGGGCCAGAGACTACAAACCTCACTCAAGGAAAAAGATCTTGGGGTGAGTATAACACCAGGCACATCTCCTGAAGCGCACATCAACCAAATAACTGCTGCAGCATATGGGCGCCTAGCAAACCTCAGAACAGCATTCCGACATCTTAATAAGGAATCGTTCAGGACCCTGTACACCGTGTACGTTAGGCCCATATTGGAGTATGCGGCACCAGTTTGGAACCCACACCTAGCCAAGCACGTAAAGAAACTAGAGAAAGTGCAAAGGTTTGCAACAAGACTAGTCCCAGAGCTAAGAGGTATGTCCTACGAGGAGAGGTTAAGGGAAATCAACCTGACGACACTGGAGGACAGGAGAGATAGGGGGGACATGATAACGACATACAAAATACTGAGAGGAATTGACAAGGTGGACAAAGACAGGATGTTCCAGAGATTGGACACAGTAACAAGGGGACACAGTTGGAAGTTGAAGACACAGATGAATCACAGGGATGTTAGGAAGTATTTCTTCAGCCACAGAGTAGTCAGTAAGTGGAATAGTTTGGGAAGCGATGTAGTGGAGGCAGGATCCATACATAGCTTTAAGCAGAGGTATGATAAAGCTCACGGCTCAGGGAGAGTGACCTAGTAGCGATCAGTGAAGAGGCGGGGCCAGGAGCTCGGACTCGACCCCCGCAACCTCAACTAGGTGAGTACAACTAGGTGAGTACACACACACACACACACACACACACACACAACACACACACACACACACACACACACACACACACATACATACACACACATACACACACACACAGGCACACACACACGACACACATCAGAGAATACCTAACAGGGAGGCAACACGACATGGTCCATGATGAGGTATCACAGTAGGCGCCTGTGACGAGCGGGGTACCACAGGGGTCAGTCCTGGGACCAGTGCTATTCTTGGTATATGTGAACGACATGACGGAAGGGATAGACTCAGAAGTGTCCCTGTTTGCAGATGATGTGAAGTTAATGAGGAGAATTAAATCAGATGCGGACCAGACAGGTCTATAAAGAGACCTGGACAGGCTGGATGTGTGGTCCAGCAACTGGCTCCTAGAATTTAACCCCGCCAAATGCAAAGTCATGAAGATCGGAGAAGGGCAAAGAAGACCGCAGACAGAGTATAGACTAGGTGGCCAAAGACTGCAAACCTCACTCAAGGAGAAAGATCTAGGAGTGAGTATAATACCGAGTACATCGCCAGAAGCACACATTAACCAGATAACTGCTGCAGCATATGGGCGCCTGGCAAACCTGAGAATAGCGTTCCGGTACCTCAGTAAGGAATCGTTCAAGACTTTATACACTGTGTACGTCAGGCCCATACTGGAGTACGCAGCACCAGTTTGGAACCCACACCTGGTCAAACACGTCAAGAAATTAGAGAAAGTGCAAAGGTTTGCAACAAGGCTAGTTCCAGAGCTAAGGGGAATGTCCTATGAAGAAAGGTTAAGGGAAATCGGTCTGACGACACTGGAGGACAGGAGGGTCAGGGGAGACATGATAACGACATACAAAATACTGCGTGGAATAGACAAGGTGGACAGAGACAGGATGTTCCAGAGATGGGACACAGAAACAAGGGGTCACAATTGGAAGCTGAAGACTCAGATGAGTCAAAGGGATGTTAGGAAGTATTTCTTCAGCCTCAGAGTTGTTAGGAAGTGGAATAGTCTGGCAAGGGATGTAGTGGAGGCAGGAACCATACATAGCTTTAAGATGAGGTATGATAAAGGTCATGGAGCTGGGAAAGAGAGAACCTAGTAGCGGTCAGTGAAGAGGCGGGGCCAGGAGCTGAGTATCGACCCCTGCAACCACAATTAGGTGAGTATACACACACACACACATTCTTAACATTTAAGGGGAACGACATTCCTTTGATTTTGTGAATGACGCTTGATTAAATAAACTAAGGCTAACCTCTCCTTGCTCACCTCCAACGTTGTAGGATCTGTATTGGTTTAGCTGTTCTCGATAAATTTACAGTGAACTGTGATTGTCTACTTCACATGTTCTCTGGGACACCGAGCCCTTCAACTTGTAGGTTGATTTAATTTTGAGTATTAAGTCCTTTCTTCCAACAAAGAAAACTTTAGTCTCTGGACTTATAAAAAAAATTAGAAAGCAGAGCTAGTGCGAACTCTGGGAGGAACCGAAGGGAAGAACTTAAGAGAAAATATGGTGATTCGTTAGAGAGAAGCACTGAAAACAAGAGAGACCATAAAGGAGGGATGTTATCTTTTGTGCTTCTGCAAAAGTAAACTAATTTCTTAGTTTACAAGCAGGATTCTATCAACATACATAGAAAAAGAAAGCCGTATTACTACCCCATACTCTTCTATGAAGGCTCATGTTGTGGCGATGAAGCTCTTGATCACAATGAACCTAAGGACTTTCAACCTTATCCTCTCTCCATATAGCAGCGGTTCATAACTTTTTTGGCAGAGACCCAAAATCATGTTGAGAATCTACTTGGCGACCCATATGTTCATAACCTTAATTTGCAACATAAGTAAAACATGATCTTGGTCCTAAAAAAGTATGGCAAAAACCAAAGATAAATACCAGTATCTTTAGCCTCAACAATGCTTCAATGTGTGCGGGGAAGCACAGAGCCCACCTTCTGACAGTGAGAGCTCCTCATGCAGGGGACTTTCTGTTGGCTGTTCCCAACTCCAGCCTTGGCACGCGCCTCGACCCACAGGCCATCCGCATTGGTACTGCCCTTCGACTTACCACCCATATTCTCGCCTAACACAGGTGTGTTTGCGGCTGTGAAGCAGCAGATCGATTCGGGTACCACTATATTGTGTGCCGTAAATCCGAGGGAAAGATTACAAGGCATGAAGAGGTTAATAACATTATCAAGAGGAGCCTCACAACAGCCGGATGGCCAGCAATAAGGGAGCCATCCCAACTATGCAGATCTGATGGCAGCTAAAAGTGTCCAGTTAGTATCACCCTTCAAGCCTGGACAGACGGCAAGCAGGTGGTGTGGGGACTACACATGTGTATCTACCTCGGCTGATAATTATCTCCAATACACCAGGGAGGAAGGAGGGGCAGCTGCCAGCTTCAGGGAGTCCCAAAAGTCCAGAAAATACAGAGAACTTGCCAATTATTGATGTTTGTTCACATAGGTTCGGAGACCCTTGGCCCATGGGACAAGTGTGCATCTTTGTTCCCTAAGGAGCTAGGCAAGAGACTCATCAGGGTAACTAGGGATCCCAGGGCGGCTGGTTTTCTGTTCCAGCGACTCAGCGCTGCTGTTCAGAGAGGTAATACCTGCTGTATGTTGGGCACGCGCCCCACCTCTGATGAGCTGGATGAGATTTTTCGCGTTATAACCAGGGACAAACACATAACAATATGTACTAGAAATGTATCTCTCAAACTTCATGAACTGTGTATGTCATATTTATATCAACTACGTATCTCTTTAAATGTTTCGTACCATATTATGTAATGAAATATACCTACTGATAAAAAATGAAAAGATGGGGTGGTAGGGGAAGTGGAATATTCAAATCGATTCAAATCCACTTCTCCGATTATATATATAATTTTTCAAATTCGTTCTTAGGTGTAATAACTTTTTTTTATCTATTTGCTAAGTTGTATGCCATGTTATCACTTTCCCTACAGGAAGCCTATTAATGTGAATTCAGTGATGTATGTATTAGACTGCTTTTTGCGTGTACTAGAATTCTTAAATTCAGCAAATTCCCTTCGAAGCATTTATCTTGATAAACATTGTTGTCCCTTATTAAAGTCGCTTGAGTGGAGTACAGTTGGAGTGCTCATTTAAATTTAATTCCTTTATTTTCTGTGTAGTTTGTTAGAATTCCGACTTGAAAGTCAGCACTATTTCTTGCATTAGTAATAGACAACCTCAAACAGAATTTTATCTTGAATTTGCTTTTCCTGTGAACTTTTTATGTCATGAAGTGTGACTTAGTAGAGGCTCCCTAACAAATTATTTATTCATGACCACACTTCAGGGTACAGCTTCTGTTGTGCATTACTTATGGTTGTCCTTACTATTATTTTTGTTCTCTAGTTAATACTTAATAAGTCTGTCCAGCTTTTCTACGTTGGTGTGTCATGTCCTTGTAGGTATTTATAACTGTGTGTCACATTGTGATGTTAAATCATTTTAAGTTTAGTGATTATCAGTGTCAGTACAATACTTCCGTTCTCTTAAATATAACTTTGAGGTTTCTGTCACCTCTTTTTTCTTTTGAAAGGAGTTCAGTAGAAAAAATCACGTAATTCTTTTCTTTGTTTCCTGCGTTATTTGTCAGAATTCTGTGTAGTTACCAAAACGTTTTGTGACAGTGTCTGTACTAATGATACTTGTAATTTTATTTGTGGTTCGTACTGTTAAGCTCTATATGTGGGTTTCTGTGAGGAATTCTTGTGTAATGAAGGTCTTGCATGTGATATCTCCATTGACAGTGACGACTCCCACGGAATCGTCAACTGTGGCTAACAAACAGTTAAAAATAAGGGAAGGAAAGGTAATGAGATAACGCTAGAGTGTCGATGAAGCTAGGCTCACATAATTCATAGTGAATGTGACACTAAACAGCCTTAGTGTACACCGGGAGCCACAAGCCTTTTCTCAAGGGATGAATGTTTTAGGTTAAACTTGAACAACAACACCGTGCGTACTGCTAAGTGTGCCTGGCTACTGGAAGCACTAAAGAATCATTTTAAAACAAGGAACCAGTTCACAAACAATTCACACAACTGTGTTAATGGAACACAATGATGTTATAAATGACCTGTTCAATACAAATTATAGAGGCATTCAGCTGCTCTTCCTTCCACCAGAAAATCAGTACAATAAAAAATGAGCCAGCATCTTAATCTTTGGACATCCTCTTTATGCGGATCCCTCCTATTTAACTCTAAGTGAGTATGTCAATAATCGTAAGAGACTTAAAGGAAAGACCCAAATCTCTGTCAGGTGGGTGGGTCTAGTCCACCTTCCCCGAAATATCTTTGTGCAAGGTTTACATTACCTATTTATTGATGTGTATTAACCCTCTCAGCGCAGGTGTTATAAATGCTAGCACTATCATCACATTGTATTAGATTGCGATATAGTTCATTCTTGGTGTGGTAAATGTGTTCAAAAATATCCCAGTAGAGAATACACAGTGGGAAGTGATAATCAGAATGGGGTAGGGTTTAAATCTACCATTGCCATAACTGTGTGCGAACAGCCCTGTCTTACTCCCTTTCTATAAAGGATACTGTTGAAACCAGACGGACTTCTGCTACACCAGTTGTGAAGGAGCTAGCCATTTCTGCCAGCACATATGGAATAATCGATCTGCTACTAATCACATCAGTGACTATCCTTGAATATTTAGATGAATCTGTCACGCTTCCAACACACGTGCCCTACCTGTGATACCTTCCCAACACACGTGCCCCTACCTGTGACACCTTCCCAACACACGTGCCTCCATCTGTGACACCTTCCCAACACACGTGCCCCTACCTGTGACACTTTCCCAACACACGTGCCCCTACCTGTGACACCTTCCCAACACACGTGCCCCTACCTGTGACACGTTCCCAACACACGTGCCTCTATCTGTGACACCTTCCCAACACAGGTGCCTCCATCTGTGACACCCTCCCAACACACGTGCCTCCATCTGTGACACCTTCCCACCACACGTGCCCCTACCTGTGACACTTCCCAACACACGTGCCCCCATCTGTGACACTTTCCCAACACACGTGCCCCCATCTGTGACACCTTCCAAACACACGTGCCCCCACCTGTGACACCTTCCCAACACACGTGCCCCTATCTGTGATACCTTCCCAACACACGTGCCTCCATCTGTGACACCTTCCCAACACACGTGCCCTTACCTGTGACACCTTCCCAACACATGTGCTCCAACTTGTGACACCTTCCCAACACACGTGCCTCCATCTGTGACACCTTCCCAACACACGTGCCCCCCCTGTGACACATTCCCAACACACGTGCCTCTACCTGTGATACCTTCCCAACACACGTGCCTTCATCTGTGACACCTTCCCAACACAGTTGCCTCCATCTGTGACACCTTCCCAACACACGTGCCACCATCTGTGGCACCTTCCCAACACACGTGCCCCCACCTGTGACACCTTCCCGACACATGTGCCTCCATCTGTGACACCTTCCCAACAAACGTGCCCCCACCAGTGACACCTTCCCAACAAACGTGCCCCCACCAGTGACACCTTCCCAACACACGTGCACCCTCCTGTGACACCTTCGGAATCCTGGCAAGAGGTAATCAGACAGGAATTACTATGTCAGAGGCATCACCAGAGGGTACCAGTGTAACTGTGGTACCTGCTAGTGTAGTAGGTACTGAAAAAAAGGACATACTCCGGAGTAACTTCTTTTGTAAAAGTACCGAACTCACATGACCTCTTTCAGGTCATAAAAATCTTGCAATATAAAATTATCCATCTCCAACAGGCGCTAACAAATTATGTTAAGATAGGTAGCCAAAATGCCTTCAATTACAGAAATAATCAATTACAGAGACAATGAATTACAAAGACAATCAATCTATTTGTGAAAGAAAGGCCAATGATTCTTGATTGCAAACATTGCCTAGGAATGTGCTTGAAAATCAGAGAAATTATTAGAGAAAATAGATATAAAAAGAAGATTGTACAAGCTACGTTGTTTGCTCTTAAGTATTTATACATTCTTACTGAGCATAATAGCCTACAAATCCTGCATTTTTGGTCACACTGGGTCCTGTGCTAAGCTCCCTGTGTATAGAAATATACCTAATTGGATGAATCTTATTAGAACCAGTTGGTCGAGTGGTTAACGCACTTAGGACTCACTTGCCATAGGTTCAAACCCCACCCGTCCCCTGATTTGTTTGCAATGAGTTATTATAATTTCATGAGTTATGCACAAGAGGTTTCAATAAATTGCTACAATGGATAGATTAAAAAAATCATGGAACATTACCTCCATCAGGAATTGGTTCCACAACTTAGGTCACATTAGTGCAACCAAGAATATTGATGCATTTTGTTTGCAGAAATGTAGACTACGAGGTGGAGCACCTCCCACAAAATTGCCTGGATATGCAACGTATAACTTAAAGTCAACAAAGTACTGTGAGATTTATGTTAAAAAGAAGTTGCGGCATACACTGGTTGTCCTGCAGTGTTTAATAAACATACAATACCATCTTGATAAAGGTCCAGGCTAATCAGCTTCAATCAATGCTTTTAAGATCACATCATTAGTGAATCCACCATTATTCTTTGAAATTTTGCTACCAGATATAAGAATATTGGAGGGGTTTATAACAAACACCAGTGGAAGTAAACGAGCATTATCATGCTCATGCACTATTAAACCTATGCACTATTAAAACTATGGCGTAGAATTAGGGGGGATATGATCGAGGTGTATAAATGGAAAACAGGAATAAATAAAGGGGATATAAATAGCGTGCTGAAAATTTCCAGCCAAGACAGGACTCGCAGCAATGGTTTCAAGTTGGAAAAATTCAGATTCAGGAAGGATATAGGAAAGCACTGGTTTGGTAATAAAGTTGTGGATGAGTGGAACAAACTCCCCTGTACAGTTATTGAGGCTAAAACGTTGTGTGGTTTTAAAAATAGGTTAGATAAATGCATGAGTGGGTGTGGGTGGGTGTGAGTTTGACCGGACTAGCTTGTGCTGCTGGGTCTGGTGCCGTGCTCCTTCCTTGAGTGGAGGTGACCAGACTGGGTGGGTCATTGGGCTCATCCGGGGGGGATGGGACATGGACCTGCTCCGCATGAGTCAGTAGGCCTGGTGCAGTGTTCCTTCTTATTTTCCTTATATATATATATATATATATATATATATATATATATATATATATATATATATATATATATATATATATATATATATATATATATATATATATATATATATATATATATATATATATATATATATATATATATATATATATATATATATATATATATATATATATATATATATATATATATATATATATATTAGATTAGTGCTTGGGATTAATATATCACCTATGATGCACGACTATGTTAGAGTTAATTCAGAACTATTAATCCTGAACGTATTTCCAACAATCAAGAACTGAATTTAAAAGAAAAACAGGTATTCTTAACCCATATCATAAAGATAACGTAATTAACTGTTTGTATCAATGATATATAAATTACGAGCCCATAGGCACCTTAAAATTTAATGATGATTACTTGCCACTACTGAGAACTTGCTTAGTGATCAAGGAAATAGAAAAAGAGGACACGAATCTTCCACAATAACTGACTAAAAATATAATGATCCGCAACAACGCAAATTAACACTTGTGGGTAGAAGAACTGGTAAAGTGAATGTAGAACTTATGATATCCTCAGAACATTAAGGTATGTCCCTGTTAACTGTTTGTTAACGCTGTACAATCTTAGTGCCAGCGTGAATATTCTTCATATTTTCTAGACCAGTAATCTCATTGTTTCTATCATTAAGCTGCAACAGTTTGATACATTATGACCATTTGGAAGAATGATACTTAGCAAACTATACTGTAGAATCAGGCACCAACTTTTCAAGGTTTGCAGGAGGGAAGAGGAGCTCATTGTTTCTATCATTAAGCTGCAACAGTTTGATACATTATGACCATTTGGAAGAATGATACTTCTGTAGAATCAGGCACCAACTTTTCCCTCATCTCTATAGTTCCAGGAGAGGAAAAACTAGCAGACCTTTCTAATTGCACACACTTCTACTTTTACCGCATTTCTCGATCTAAAATTTGCATTTGATATCACAAGCAGAACTGTTACCCTACATGAACTAGCCAAAACGAATATTGGAGGTAACCTATTTAGTTAGATAAAAGATTCCGTCAGAGTATCCTTTGTTCTTAACCAAGGTTTTAGAAGCGAATCTAAAGAAATGTCCCTAGGTACACCGCAGGGAAGAATAATGCTTCCCTAAATGCTCTACTTACCATGAGTAAACATAAAGCTACACACTATGTTGAAATTGCAATATTCCAGGCAACCTCTTATTGAGGTATACGTAATTTGTAATCGCCTAGGTCTCGTCATATCTTCATCTGAAACAAAGATATTGATAAGCTAACGACATGCTACTTCCATTTGTTTGCATGGCGAAAACATCAGAAACGTTAAATCTTAGATTTCTTGGCGCAGACGTATCAATAAATCCATCATCCTTCAACTTAATAAAATATGCAAAGAAAGGCTAAATGCTGACACAGCTGTTTCTGGTTACAACCCCAACTATGGTGATAATGTGGGAATACTGAGAATGATGTACGTAACCTACAGTTTATTAAATTCTTAACTGATCATGCTGGGCCCATGATAATATTAGTTAAGGACAATTCTCACCAGTCATTGGAGCTAATACAAAATGAAGCTCAAAGAATTATTATTCTCTGTCCTAAAACTGCTATAGTTCTTAATACACACACACACACACACACACACACACACACACACACACACACACACACACACACACACACACACACACACACACACACACACACACACGAAACAGGGAGATTGCCTGAGGCATGGAAGACAGCAAATGTAGTCCCAATCTTTAAAAAAGGAGACAGACATGAAGCATTAAACTACAGACCAGTGTTACTGACATGTATAGTATGCAAAATCATGGAGAAGATTATCAGGAGAAGAGTGGTGGAACACCTAGAAAGGAACGATCTCATCAACAGCAGCCAACATGGTTTCAGGGACGGGAAATCCTGTGTCACAAACCTACTGGAGCTCTATGACATGGTGACAGCAGTAAGACAAGAGAGAGAGGGGTGGGTGGATTGCATTTTCTTGGACTGCAAGAAGGCGTTTGACACAGTTCCACACAAGAGATTGGTGCAAAAACTGGAGGACCAAGCAGGGATAACAGGGAAGGCACTACAATGGATCAGGGAATACTTGTCAGGAAGACAGCAGCGAGTCATGGTACGTGGCGAGGTGTCAGAGTGGGCACCTGTGACCAGCGGGGTCCCACAGGGGTCAGTCCTAGGACCAGTGCTGTTTCTGGTATTTGTGAACGACATGACGGAAGGAATAGACTCTGAGGTGTCCCTGTTTGCAGATGACGTGAAGTTGATGAGAAGAATTCGATCGAAGACCAGGCAGAACTACAAAGGGATCTGGACAGGCTGCAGACCTGGTCCAGCAATTGGCTCCTGGAGTTCAATCCCACCAAGTGCAAAGTCATGAAGATTGGGGAAGGGCAAAGAAGACCGCAGACGGAGTACAGTCTAGGGGGCCAGAGACTACAAACCTCACTCAAGGAAAAAGATCTTGGGGTGAGTATAACACCAGGCACATCTCCTGAAGCGCACATCAACCAAATAACTGCTGCAGCATACGGGCGCCTAGCAAACCTCAGAACAGCATTCCGACATCTTAATAAGGAATCATTCAGGACCCTGTACACCGTGTACGTTAGGCCCATATTGGAGTATGCGGCACCAGTTTGGAACCCACACCTAGCCAAGCACGTAAAGAAACTAGAGAAAGTGCAAAGGTTTGCAACAAGACTAGTCCCAGAGCTAAGAGGTATGTCCTACGAGGAGAGGTTAAGGGAAATCAACCTGACGACACTGGAGGACAGGAGAGATAGGGGGGACATGATAACGACATACAAAATACTGAGAGGAATTGACAAGGTGGACAAAGACAGGATGTTCCAGAGATTGGACACAGTAACAAGGGGACACAGTTGGAAGTTGAAGACACAGATGAATCACAGGGATGTTAGGAAGTATTTCTTCAGCCACAGAGTAGTCAGTAAGTGGAATAGTTTGGGAAGCGATGTAGTGGAGGCAGGATCCATACATAGCTTTAAGCAGAGGTATGATAAAGCTCACGGCTCAGGGAGAGTGGGTACATACCCAGTATACAGCATGCATTACCTCTTTAAACTGAAGCAATTGATTACTGGAATAGAAACTAATCACCCTGGGATCTCTAGTTGCCTTGAGGAGTATTTTGTTTGGTTCCTTTAGTAACTTAGATGCCTATGGGAACAAACATATAATGATGGGCAAGTTCACCATATTTTCTAGATTTTTGGGACTCCCTGAAGCTGGCAGCTGTTGCTTCTTCCTCCCTGCTGTATTGGAGATAGGTATTAGCCAATGTGGATGTTTGCTGCCTGTTGAAGCTCAAGGGTAATTCCATCTGGACACTTTTGGCTGCCATCAGATCTGCATAGTTGGGATGGATCACTTATTGCTGGGCATTCCACTGTTGCCGGATGTCATTTATATCCGAATGTTTCGCTCACGTATAAATGATTACAATCGTTGCAAAAAATCCAGAGACCTCCAAACATGTATTTCGGAACCCCAATACACCAGCAGAATAGACGACTTGAGGGATAGCTGTGTTTTGCACCGAGACTCCCATATCCACTTAATTAACTATGGAGATGCAAGGCTCATCATCAGGGAAGAAGACACTCAGAGTCGCAGGATCCTGGAATCATCACTAATCTGAATATCCAACAATTTCAACGAGAACTTCTTCATCGTTCTGCTACACAGCAACAAACCTACTGGCCCCTGCCTGGCAGGTCCTTCTGAAATACAATCTCTCCTCAGCAATCAACTTCAACATTCCTCACTTGACCCCTCACCTCACTATCCTCCTTATATTTACTCACACACTCTTTGCTCAACCAGATTTGTTTGTGACTTGATAAGGTCGTTATTTTATACCATTTACATGTATCTCCAGTGTTTAAATTTTGAAGATCAGAGGGCGCTTTCTCCCGTTATCAGAGAGGGAACGAAATCTTAAATTGGAAGCCGATTTAATAAGGCGTCCTCGAGTAACATATGAAAATTTTGGGGAAAGGAAAATTCTGATGAGAATTTTCGCCAAAAAATGCGAGTTTTTCCGTTTTCTTTTCTCATTTATATCGATATAAATTCTTACCAATTCTGTAAAAGGAGTATTTGATACTTAGTTTATTAAGATAATTTGATAAAATTCTCTTTAAAAAAATTGCACAAGGGCACAAACTCAGCCCAAAATCAATACAAAAATATTTCCTATTAAGATATATCAGCTTTTGAGAAATGATGCTGATCAGAAGAGGCATTCTGAAGTTATTTCTTGATGATGATTATTACTATTATTATTATTATTATTATTAGTATGGGGAGAGCTAAACTCATAGAAATTTTACAGCGCCGGTTGATGGGGGAGGGGGAGGGTGAAAGGGGGAAATTTCATTCTTATTTCCGGGAATTGGAGCACTGATCTAATACCCTTGAACAAAGAACCTCCCTAGAGGGGAGTTATGACTTGAAGTCTTCTTCTTATGACCAGAGTCTTTGGTAAGATGAGTAAGGAAGAAGGATGGGTAAGGATAGAAATGAACATTAAAGTGGTATAAAATACCGACAGGTTGTTAGGTAGACACATATGCAACAGTTAGGTATCTTTATTTCGAAACGTTTCGCCTACACAGTAGCCTACTGTGTAGGCGAAACGTTTCGAAATAAAGATACCTAACTGTAGCATATGTGTCTTACCTAACAACCTGTCGGTATTTTATACCACTTTAATGTTCAATCTGTCAGACACTGCAACACAAGGGTATCTTGGTACAGACCTGAAATCTACTTCGACAACCTCTTCTAGTGAGAACGGCTGGATTTGAGAGGGACCTGACCTCCCAACATCTGCGTTCTACTAGTGACCTACGTCTCACCTCCTGGCGCTATATAAGGCTCCATCCTGTCACTTCAACTCCGTATTGTTTCAGACTTTGGAACAATGCTCTTCTCCAGACTGAGGGACTGACCACCTCAAAACTTAAAGGGTGATGGACTGATTACATCGTCTTCTGCTTCTATCAACTTTTCTGTACTCGACTGAAGAAGCCTACTGTGTAGGCGAAACGTTTCGAAATAAAGATACCTAACTGTTGCATATGTGTCTTACCTAACAAGGATAGAAATATTGGAAAAGGGTGGGAGGGGGGAATGAGGTAGGATATAAAAGGGAAGTGGCCCAACCACTTTGGTGTAATTTAAAAAGTGTATGTGGAATAATAGAATATTCTTGAAGGGGTATAATACTAACCTATCAGTCACATAGATATAACACATATATAGGTATATGACTGAATTATTACTAGTAGATATACAAGTTGCAATTTCCTTTTTTTTGGGGGGGGGATTACACAACGAATATTTAAACGACAATCAAGGCGGTAATTGTCTGGACAGTTCGTAAAGAATTACTTGACACGTTAGCTTCTTACAAGGTGGTGTCCCGCCATAGTAAATGTAGTATAATTTTAACAGTAGAAATGTTATACAAGATGTCTCCCTAATTGGGGGCGATGATTTTCTTAGTAGACATAGAAGGGTTCCAGTGTTAGCCAATCATCTTCATCTGCCGGGAGGTTGCTCAAGATCATTGGTCGATGGTAATCGTCTTTATGGATGAAGCGACGCAGCCTCTGTGGGAGAGTCATTCTTTGGGTCCTGTGAGGAGGAGTATTGATGATATTGATGGTATTTTCAACTTGGAGAGGATGTTCTCTATTTGGTATGTAGAGTTCTTGCATTGCATAGAGTTGTCTCTTCTTCAGCTTATCAAGGCGTACATTTAAGGCAGTAATATCCTGTTGCACATGGAAATCTGCCATTTTGACTCTGTCTCTCCTCCTGGTACCCGTAATAAAGCGGAGAGCTCTATTCTGGACCCGTTGCAACCGTAGCATGTTGGTCTTTGTTGTTAATGACATTGGGACACACGGGTATTCGAGTATAGGTCTTATCATCATTTTATACAGATGTTTTTTGACTTGTGGTGGGGACTGATTAAATCTAAAGAGACTGCTAAGACCGGCTTTGGCTATGTTGATCTTTTTATTGGCGTGAGATGTTGAGTGGAGCAGCCTGTCTATTTCATATCCCAAGATCTTGTTAGGATTTCTAATGGCTACAGGTGTACCTCTGATGGAGATACCTCCCTTATCTTCGATGGTTGATACAAAACATCCTATCGTGCTAACAAGGACTTTGTCAGGGTTGGTCGTAATTCTCCATTTCTTTTCTCAATTGGATGTTCGACGAAGTTCAATATTCATTTTTTCTATGACTCTTTCATACTTGTATTTTCCTGTTACAGGAGTTGATGAGACAACATGGATGACATCATCTGCAAATTGCGTTATAATTGTATCATTAAACTCTGGTTGTATCAATTGTATCATTAAACTCTGGTGTCCCTTGTGGGACACCAGCTGTCGGTATAAAAGGCTCTGTTGACTTGCCATGAAAGGTAGGAATGATTTTTCTTTGAGTTAAGAAGTTATATATTAATCTGAGAAAGGTCCAGTTATGGTCTGGTAGGTCAATAAGTTTGTATATAAGACCATCATGCCATAAGCTATCAAAAGCTTTATGAACATCTCTGGTGGCAATTAGGGCAAGATTGCTCTGATGTTTTAGACTTGCTACAGTATCGAAAATAATATTTATTGCATGATGGGTACCTCTATGTGTCCTAAAGCCAAACTGTTTTTCAGTAAAAAGGTGGTTAAACTCCATATAGTAGTTCTGTCTGTTGGAAATGATCTTCTTAAGAACTTTCCCAGGGACTTCAAGTAAAGATATAGATCTATAATTCCCTGGTTGATGAATGCCTTTATTGGGTTTAGCAAGAAAGATCATCCTAGCAGTCTTAAAAACCACTGGAAAATGTCCGGATGCCAAGATGGCATTAAAGATATTAACCAAAGACTGTTTACAATTTCTGGGTAGGAACTTTATTTGTTTCATTGTTATTCCAGAGAGACCAGGGGCTCTATTTGGCATTCTTCCAATAACTTGACTCATCTCAAATAGTGTGATAGGTCTAGTAAGAGGGTGGGTCTCTTCAAGAGTTGATGTATCGATGGAAGGTAGTGGTTGTAGATCATCTAAGTTCTCATCTCTCCATTCATTGACCAACTGATAGTGATTATTATTAAATCGACGACTGTTATTGTGGGAGAGGATTTTCTCTCATACATCACCCATCAAATCAGCTTGGTCCTGTGGATCATCAAGTTTAATCTCAACCTCTTCATCATCATCATCAGCGAAGGTATGAATTAGGTAGGTAGGAGCCTTGTGCTTTGCACCTAAAAGTTGCCGAATCTTACTCCAAAATTTATCAGGCTCTTGTTTGTCTGATTAGCTTTTAGAACTAGCAGTTTCCACAAGTCACGTTTGTGATGACTAATAGTGTTAATTAATTCTTTCCTCAATCTACACAATGTAGCTACTGGTGGTTGTCGCGTTTGAAGATGCCTTCGACATTCTGTTTGATAATTTCTCATACCGTCTCTAATTTCCTTCGTAGGTTTATATTGTTGGTAGATCTTGGTGGAAGCTAATTCGTCTTCACCCATAAATGCCCTGAAGGGGTCAAATCCTAGGGTGTTGAGATTGGGTTTAGGAGGTACAGGTATTCTAAATGGAGAAGTTTGTAGTTGTATTATAACAGGGATATGGTCAGATCCTACGTTTCCACCAGGAGAGATACGACAATGAAAGAGGTCACAGTCTCTGTTTGTCAGTACTATATCTGGTGTCCCTGGATGAGGACCAATATACGATTTAAAGAATGGGCCTTGAAATGACAAGTTTCTGGCTGTCATAATATGAAATAGTTGTTTTCCTTTTAAGTCACCCAGTGGATTACCAACTCCACAGTTGAAGAGGGCAGGGTGATGAGCATTAAAATCTCCCGCTAGAATTGTTGGAATATTTCTGCTTAATATCCTATGTAGAGGAATTGACTCTATATATTGTTGTCTCGGGGGAAAATATCCAGTTGCTATCACTAGTTGGCCATGAGACGTTGTCATTTCTATTGCAAGAATGTTATCTTCACCAACATGAATATTTTTAAATGCATAGCCTAATTTAACTAAGATGGCTATTTACTATAAAAATATTTCAAATTGAAATTTCCATAGCTCACCTATTTTACTACATCACAAACTTTATCGCACGCAAACAAAACTTATTAAACACTAACTTATTTTTTTTTATTATCACACCGGCCGATTCCCACCAAGGCAGGGTGGCCCGAAAAAGAAAAACTTTCACCATCATTCACTCCATCACTGTCTTGCCAGAAGGGTGCTTTACACTACAGTTTTTAAACTGCAACATTAACACCCCTCCTTCAGAGTGCAGGCACTGTACTTCCCATCTCCAGGACTCAAGTCCGGCCTGCCGGTTTCCCTGAATCCCTTCATAAATGTTACTTTGCTCACACTCCAACAGCACGTCAAGTATTAAAAACCATTTGTCTCCATTCACTCCTATCAAACACGCTCACGCATGCCTGCTGGAAGTCCAAGCCCCTCTCACACAAAACCTCCTTTACCCCCTCCCTCCAACCCTTCCTAGGCCGACCCCTACCCCGCCTTCCTTCCACTACAGACTGATACACTCTTGAAGTCATTCTGTTTCGCTCCATTCTCTCTACATGTCCGAACCACCTCAACAACCCTTCCTCAGCCCTCTGGACAACAGTTTTGGTAATCCCGCACCTCCTCCTAACTTCCAAACTACGAATTCTCTGCATTATATTCACACCACACATTGCCCTCAGACATGACATCTCCACTGCCTCCAGCCTTCTCCTCGCTGCAACATTCATCACCCACGCTTCACACCCATATAAGAGCGTTGGTAAAACTATACTCTCATACATTCCCCTCTTTGCCTCCAAGGACAAAGTTCTTTGTCTCCACAGACTCCTAAGTGCACCACTCACTCTTTTTCCCTCATCAATTCTATGATTCACCTCATCTTTCATAGACCCATCCGCTGACACGTCCACTCCCAAATATCTGAATACGTTCACCTCCTCCATACTCTCTCCCTCCAATCTGATATTCAATCTTTCATCACCTAATCTTTTTGTTATCCTCATAACCTTACTCTTTCCTGTATTCACCTTTAATTTTCTTCTTTTGCACACCCTACCAAATTCATCCACCAATCTCTGCAACTTCTCTTCAGAATCTCCCAAGAGC
>NW_027197811.1:7500-54463 GCF_038502225.1 Cherax quadricarinatus
TAAAATTAACATCGTATTCATACTTAAAATTAACATCGTATTCATACTTAAAATTAACATCGTATTCATACTTAAAATTAACATCGTATTCATACTTAAAATTAACATCCTATTCATACTTAAAATTAACATCGTATTCATACTTAAAATTAACATCGTATTCATACTTAAAATTAACATCGTATTCATACTTAAAATTAACATCGTATTCATACTTAAAATTAACATCCTATTCATACTTAAAATTAACATCGTATTCATACTTAAAATTAACATCGTATTCATACTTAAAATTAACATCGTATTCATACTTAAAATTAACATCGTATTCATACTTAAAATTAACATCGTATTCATACTTAAAATTAACATCGTATTCATACTTAAAATTAACATCCTATGCATACTTAAAATTAACATAGTATTCATACTTAAAATTAACATCCTATTCATACTTAAAATTAACATCGTATTCATACTTAAAATTAACATCGTATTCATACTTAAAATTAACATCGTATTCATACTTAAAATTAACATCGTATTCATACTTAAAATTAACATCGTATTCATACTTAAAATTAACATCCTATTCATACTTAAAATTAACATCCTATTCATACTTAAAATTAACATCCTATTCATACTTAAAATTAACATCGTATTCATACTTAAAATTAACATCGTATTCATACTTAAAATTAACATCGTATTCATACTTAAAATTAACATCGTATTCATACTTAAAATTAACATCGTATTCATACTTAAAATTAACATCCTATTCATACTTAAAATTAACATCCTATTCATACTTAAAATTAACATCCTATTCATACTTAAAATTAACATCGTATTCATACTTAAAATTAACATCGTATTCATACTTAAAATTAACATCGTATTCATACTTAAAATTAACATCGTATTCATACTTAAAATTAACATCCTATTCATACTTAAAATTAACATCGTATTCATACTTAAAATTAACATCCTATTCATACTTAAAATTAACATCGTATTCATACTTAAAATTAACATCGTATTCATACTTAAAATTAACATCCTATTCATACTTAAAATTAACATCCTATTCATACTTAAAATTAACATCGTATTCATACTTAAAATTAACATCATATTCATACTTAAAATTAACATCGTATTCATACTTAAAATTAACATCCTATTCATACTTAAAATTAACATCGTATTCATACTTAAAATTAACATCGTATTCATACTTAAAATTAACATCCTATTCATACTTAAAATTAACATCCTATTCATACTTAAAATTAACATCGTATTCATACTTAAAATTAACACGGTATTCATACTTAAAGGAGTCTGACCACTTCCAGAGACCTAAGTGTTAATTAAGGATTAATCTGCAACTTGAAAAGCAACTTTAAAAGTTATTCTTTTCAGGTATTGACACTGACAAGTACAACTATCCAATTGGCTCTGGCAGAGTTACATTCAACAATGTTCAGTCCTACAGGAAAGCTGTTAGAGCAGAATTTATACAGATAAAAACTCCAAAATTTAAAAAGAAGGTGTGTAATTGATCTCCAACCATTTGTAAATTTAATTTCTAAAAAAAAAATTTCTCAGTACTACTTCAGCAGTCTCCCACAAAGGCAGTGAGCCAAAAAAGAAACTTTCACCATCATTCACACATAATGAGTGGTTGCAGAGGTGCCCAGATGTGACAGTTTAGATGTCACTCCAAACATCCAGTATTCCAAACATTTAAAGTGCAGACATTGTACTTCTCACCTCCACGACTGAATCTACCGAACCATTTTTCCTGAATCCCTTCACAAAATTACCCTCCTCGCAGTCCAACGCCTTGTCAGGTCCCAAAAACCATTAATTTCAATTCATTCTTTTCTAACATGCTTACACATGCCTGCTGCATATCTAGGCCCCTTGCACACAACCTCTTTTACCCTGTCCATCCTTTCCTAGGGCAACCCCTACCCTTCCTCTTTTACCCTGTCCATCCTTTCCTAGGGCAACCCCTACCCTTCCTCTTTTACCCTGTCCATCCTTTCCTAGGGCAACCCTTACCCTTCCTCTCCTCCGCTACAGATTTATACACCCTCCAAGGCATCCTATATTGTACACAATTACTGGAATTTTCTGAACAGTGTTAAATGATTTGGTTAATAGTTTGATAAAATGTAATTAGATAATGGCCATAGTAATTCATGTCACTTAAAGCATCCCTAGGATTTGCAAGTGTAACAGTGAAACAAACCCATTTCTAATGAATACTGGGACATTACCCTTGAATCTGATAAACTGCTCTTTTCATTTGAGAAACCATTTACTCTTTAACTCCCAGGTGCCCTCATCTGTCCTTTAAAGTGCAGCCCACAATTCTTTTTGACAATCTGGTGTAATTCTACTATGTGAAATTTTCTAATTCATAAGCTTCTGTGTGCTTTCTTCTCAGTGATGCATATGCAGCAGTTAATGTACAATACTGGTTTAGTTTTAATCCGGTAGGCCGGACTTGAGTCCTGGAGATGGGAAGTACAATGTCTGCACTCTGAAGGAAGGGTGTTAATGTTGGTTTTATAACTAGTGTGAGCCTGCCTCTGGCAAGACAATGGAGTGGGAAATGGCTGATGTGCTAATAAAAAAAATTAATAGCTCTTGAAATAAGGAATACATTAATGCAGCAAGGAAATGACAGCAAGGAAATGAGTGAGCTACTCAAGTCCCAATATGACTCAGTTTTTAGCAAGCCGCTAACCAGACTGAGAGTCGAAGATCAAAATGAATTTTTTATGAGAGAGCCACAAAATTTGATTAACACAAGCCTATCCGATGTTATCCTGACGCCAAATGACTTCGAACAGGCGATAAATGACATGCCCATGCACTCTGCCCCAGGGCCAGACTCATGGAACTCTGTGTTCATCAAGAACTGCAAGAAGCCCCTATCACGAGCCTTTTCCATCCTATGGAGAGGGAGCATGGACACGGGGGTCGTCCCACAGTTACTAAAAACAACAGACATAGCCCCACTCCACAAAGGGGACAGTAAAGCAACAGCAAAGAACTACAGACCAATAGCACTAACATCCCATATCATAAAAATCTTTGAAAGGGTCCTAAGAAGCAAGATCACCACCCATCTAGAAACCCATCAGTTACACAACCCAGGGCAACATGGGTTTAGAACAGGTCGCTCCTGTCTGTCTCAACTATTGGATCACTACGACAAGGTCCTAAATGCACTAGAAGACAAAAAGAATGCAGATGTAATATATACAGACTTTGCAAAAGCCTTCGACAAGTGTGACAATGGCATAATAGCGCACAAAATGCGTGCTAAAGGAATAACAGGAAAAGTCGGTCGATGGATCTATAATTTCCTCACTAACAGAACACAGAGAGTAGTCGTCAACAGAGTAAAGTCCGAGGCAGCTACGGTGAAAAGCTCTGTTCCACAAGGCACAGTACTCGCTCCCATCTTGTTCCTCATCCTCATATCCGACATAGACAAGGATGTCAGCCACAGCACCGTGTCTTCCTTTGCAGATGACACCCGAATCTGCATGACAGTGTCTTCCATTGCAGACACTACAAAGCTCCAGGCGGACATCAACCAAATCTTTCAGTGGGCTGCAGAAAACAATATGAAGTTCAACGATGAGAAATTTCAATTACTCAGATATGGTAAACACGAGGAAATTAAATCTTCATCAGAGTACAAAACAAATTCTGGCCACAAAATAGAGCGAAACACCAACGTCAAAGACCTGGGAGTGATCATGTCGGAGGATCTCACCTTCAAGGACCATAACATTGTATCAATCGCATCTGCTAGAAAAATGACAGGATGGATAATGAGAACCTTCAAAACTAGGGAGGCCAAGCCCATGATGACACTCTTCAGGTCACTTGTTCTATCTAGGCTGGAATATTGCTGCACACTAACAGCACCTTTCAAGGCAGGTGAAATTGCCGACCTAGAAAATGTTCAGAGAACTTTCACGGCGCGCATAACGGAGATAAAACACCTCAATTATTGGGAGCGCTTGAGGTTCCTAAACCTGTATTCCCTGGAACACAGGAGGGAGAGATACATGATTATGTACACCTGGAAAATCCTAGAGGGACTAGTACCGAACTTGCACACGAAAATCACTCACTACGAAAGCAAAAGACTTGGCAGACGATGCACCATCCCCCCAATGAAAAGCAGGGGTGTCACTAGCACGTTAAGAGACCATACAATAAGTGTCAGGGGCCCGAGACTGTTCAACTGCCTCCCAGCACACATAAGGGGGATTACCAACAGACCCCTGGCAGTCTTCAAGCTGGCACTGGACAAGCACCTAAAGTCAGTTCCTGATCAGCCGGGCTGTGGCTCGTACGTTGGTTTGCGTGCAGCCAGCAGCAACAGCCTGGTTGATCAGGCTCTGATCCACCAGGAGGCCTGGTCACAGACCGGGCTGTGGGGGCGTTGACCCCCGGAACTCTCTCCAGGTAAACTCCAGGTAGGGTTAAATGGTGCTACAGCTGCATATGCTAATATTTGTTACAAAGAATAAAAAGGGCCTAATACCATAGTTGGAACAGTATGCAGATAACCAGCACATAGGAGATGCTTGGTTTGTCCACCTTGGATCAGTGAAAGCAACAGACTAATTAATGCATTGTCCAAATCTAACCAAAATGTTGTCACATTTCTTGTATGTACGAGTTACGTATTTAAGTAACATTATGGATACCGTATTTTGTTGTATTGAAGCAAGTATAAAAATTAGGAACTTAATGAAAATGTGTGCACATGTACAGATGGCAATCAATTGGTATTCAGTTTCCTTAGATGCTTGTGTTCCTGTATTTCAAATAGTTAACAGTCCTTATTCTTCAGGTACAAGTTGACCCATACCTAGCAGACACTCTCTGCCAGCTGTGTGGCATGCATCTGGGCCCATATTTCTGCCGTGATGAGAATTGCTTCAAGTATTTCTGTCTATCTTGCTGGCAGTTGACTCACCCAGTTGATGCACATGGTGGCCATAAGCCAATAATGAGAAGTTCAAAGTTGCGTACTCAGACAACTCTCAGCCGTGTTATATAACTTTCCACAAGCCAGATCCTGCCATGTTTGTTGATTTTCTAGATTATAAAATTTTATTTTGTAACTTGAATCTATATTGTTTCTATTAATGTGGAATTCTATATTGAATACAATTGTTTTTGTACTTTGCATTCAAAAAATGGATGTGCTTAGTCTTTTGGCAAGACTAATTTTAGTAAATTTGTTTTTATGTGGATTTAAAAGGTGGCTTTACCTATAACCATTGATAGACAACTGCAGTGTTGGTGTATGGTTTTATTATAGTAGCACTTGGTACAAGCCTAGGAAAAATATTCATAGTATTCACAATAGGATTCCAACAGCTTTTAACAGGCCAGTTTAGACTAGTTTTAATAGTGCACAATGACATTAGTATTATCCCAACATTTTAACATTTACATCATGCTTAAAGCTGTATGGAAAAGCCTCTTGGCTTTCTTTTTTTTTTTTTTTTTTTTTTTTTTAAGCCTGATTTTTTAGTGCAGTCCACCAAAGCACTTTTATTCCTTTTTGGTTCTTATTTGTGTTGGGCACAAAATTGTAGGAAGTGCAGCCATGATTTTATTTCATTTAGTGTCTTGATCAATCAAGTTTAGGCAAAGGTTGGTGGTTTTAGGTAGAGCACAATTTGTCCCAAATTTTAATTGAATTTCTTCATTTAAGTTTTTTCTTTATTTTAATGTGAATTCCACATAGAAAAAAAAAGGCAAGATATGAGAAGAAACAGCTGTAGTATCATTACTTCCAACTGGAAGTTTTAGTTTATATTTAAAGATACTGTTTATATAAGGTGTGGTATAAAGTGGTAAGTGGTTATTGAGATGTACTTTATGTACAAGTGCATAGATGGCATTGCACAAGTCATGACTTGAAAGCTTCTTAAATTTTAATGTTAAAGAAATTGGGCAACATTGATACACACAGGCTGATAATTTTGTTGACGACTTGGCATGTTTGACTACTCTCCTGCTCCTTAAAGATACTTGGCATGTTTGACTACTCTCCTGCTCCTTAAAGATACTTGGCATGTTTGACTACTCTCCTGCTCCTTAAAGATACTTGGCATGTTTGACTACTCTCCTGCTCCTTAAAGATACTTGGCATGTTTGACTACTCTCCTGCTCCTTAAAGATACTTGGCATGTTTGACTACACTCCTGCTCCTTAAAGATACTTGGCATGTTTGACTACTCTCCTGCTCCTTAAAGATACTTGGCATGTTTGACTACTCTCCTGCTCCTTAAAGATACTTGGCATGTTTGACTACTCTCCTGCTCCTTAAAGATACTTGGCATGTTTGACTACTCTCCTGCTCCTTAAAGATACTTGGCATGTTTGACCACTCTCCTGCTCCTTAAAGATACTTGGCATGTTTGACTACTCTCCTGCTCCTTAAAGATACTTGGCATGTTTGACTACTCTCCTGCTCCTTAAAGATACTTGGCATGTTTGACTACTCTCCTGCTCCTTAAAGATACTTGGCATGTTTGACTACTCTCCTGCTCCTTAAAGATACTTGGCATGTTTGACTACTTTCCTGCTCCTTAAAGATACTTGGCATGTTTGACTACTCTCCTGCTCCTTAAAGATACTTGGCATGTTTGACTACTCTCCTGCTCCTTAAAGATACTTGGCATGTTTGACTACTCTCCTTCTCCTTAAAGATACTTGGCATGTTTGACTACTCTCCTGCTCCTTAAAGATACTTGGCATGTTTGACTACTCTCCTGCTCCTTAAAGATACTTGGCATGTTTGACTACTCTCCTGCTCCTTAAAGATACTTGGCATGTTTGACTACTCTCCTGCTCCTTAAAGATACTTGGCATGTTTGACTACTCTCCTGCTCCTTAAAGATACTTGGCATGTTTGACTACTCTCCTGCTCCTTAAAGATACTTGGCATGTTTGACTACTCTCCTGCTCCTTAAAGATACTTGGCATGTTTGACTACTCTCCTGCTCCTTAAAGATACTTGGCATGTTTGACTACTCTCCTGCTCCTTAAAGATACTTGGCATGTTTGACTACTCTCCTGCTCCTTAAAGATACTTGGCATGTTTGACTACTCTCCTGCTCCTTAAAGATACTTGGCATGTTTGACTACTCTCCTGCTCCTTAAAGATACTTGGCATGTTTGACTACTCTCCTGCTCCTTAAAGATACTTGGCATGTTTGACTACTCTCCTGCTCCTTAAAGATACTTGGCATGTTTGACTACTCTCCTGCTCCTTAAAGATACTTGGCATGTTTGACTACTCTCCTGCTCCTTAAAGATACTTGGCATGTTTGACTACTCTCCTGCTCCTTAAAGATACTTGGCATGTTTGACTACTCTCCTGCTCCTTAAAGATACTTGGCATGTTTGACTACTCTCCTGCTCCTTAAAGATACTTGGCATGTTTGACTACTCTCCTGCTCCTTAAAGATACTTGGCATGTTTGACTACTCTCCTGCTCCTTAAAGATACTTGGCATGTTTGACTACTCTCCTGCTCCTTAAAGATACTTTTGAGTGAATAGCTCAGTAATGGTTTAGTTTCTTATGGAATTAATAGAAATTATGTACTTTACTTTTCATTGTACTAGCTTTGGCAGTACATATACTAAAAAATCTTCTGTTTTGTTTGAATTTTTGTTAAATTTATCATTTATTTTGGTGGAATATATTTGCAATTTAAGACTTTTTTCATTGTTCCTATAATTAAATTTTTAACTGCTTATAGTTCACTGCTCCAATTTTCCCTTAAAGGGATATTTCTGAAATTCAGCTACTAAATGATGAAAAGGCATAGTTGGCCTTGTTGTAATCTAGCAGCTTTAGTATTGTGATGTACCTCCTGCTGATGAAAATTTAATCTCGGAGCATGTCAAATAAACCTTTTCAGATGCATGTTGAACAGCAATAATTCAATTCAATTCAGAGTTTATTCTCTATAAGGATTACAATGCTGAGTTTACAGAATTTGGTTATTGTGTGGTTTACATGTAGTAAAATAATTAGAGGGTACCACTAGAACATCTAGCATGGCTAGCCTCTTCAAGGGGGGCTCCTTGGCGTGGTGAAGAGGCTCTTGGTCTGAGGAATCAGACCTGTTGGTCTCCTTCCTCAGACCGAACCTAATTACCCCCCAATCCCCCCCTCCCTATCCCATCCTCCCCTTTTTCCTTTCCTCCTCCCCACCCCTCCCTTTTGCCCTTCCTCTTTTTGGCCTTTGAGATTTCTCCCACAGGCGCGCTATTATTATTATAATCAAAAAGAAGCGCTAAGCCACAAGGGCTATACAGCGCTGCAGGGTAGGGAAGGAAGTGAGGGTATTGGATGGCAGAAGGGAGGAGGGATGATCAGTAGGTTACAGAAAACAGCGGGGAAGGGGATAGTACGGGGGTAGAGGGTAGCAAGAGATTGAAGTAGAAAGGGCTGAAGGTATCAGAATTTGTGAAGTAAGTCAGTTGTTGTCTAAAAGTCAATGAGAGAGTCTGGATGAAAGGTGGGTCCATCAGCGAGAAGAAGGTAAAGAGAGAGCAGCAGAGCGAAGACGACGACGGAGGTAAATTCTGCGTGCTCGTTGATAAAGTTGGCAGTCCAACAGAATGTGGCTGACTGATAATGGAACTTGGCAATTCTCAGAGAGGAGCAGGGCGCCTCTCCATGAGATATCCATGAGTAAGAAGAGTATGGCCAATGCGAAGACGGGAGAGAGTAGTCTCCCAACCTCGACACTGGTGATAAGAAGATGGCCAGTAACCTATACTCGGTTTAATAGATTGAAGTTTGTTGCCGAGCATAGTAGACCAACGTTGTTGCCAACAGGTGTGAAGTTGGGAAGATATTACAGCAAAATAGTCCGTAAATGGAATACCTCTACATGAAACTGGTAGGTCATGTACTGCTGACCGCGCAGCAGTGTGTGCCTGTTCATTGCCCTGTACGTCAACATGACCAGGGACCCAACAAAAAACAATATGCTTGGTAAAGATGCGGCGTAGCCAAAGTTGGATATGGAGGACTAAGGGGTGAGGTGTATCAAATTTCTGTATAGCCTGTAAAGCACTAAGGGAGTCTGAGACAACCACAAGTGATGACACAGGCATAGATGCAATACGGATAAGTGCTGTAAGGATGGCATACAATTCAGCAGTAAAAATACTAGCTGAAGATAGTAAATGCCCTTGTACGAAGCTCTCCGGAAACACTGCTGTGAATCCTACGCCGTCAGAAGACTTAGAGCCATCTGTGTACACAGCAATGGCATTAGAATGAGTGAAAGTGGTCAAGAAAAAGAGAGCGGGAAGCGACCGTAGACAGTTGCACTTTCGAGCAAGGGAGAGAGAAAGAACAGACTCGAACAGCTGGAACTTCCCAGGGGGGTAGGGAAAAGTGAGATGCTACATGTACATAGAAAGGTGGTAATTGAAGAGACGACAAGAGCGAATGAAGGCGAAGAGAGAAGGGATGGAGTAAACAGGGGCGGCGAACAAATAATGTCTACTAATATCAGTGACCATTCTATAAGTGGAAGGATTGCGGAGATCATGAGAGTGTACATAGTAGCGAAGGCAATGGGCATCACGGCGATCGGATAAGGATGGAACGTTCGCTTCTGCATAGAGGCTCTCGACAGGGGAAGAGCAAAAAGCACCAAGGCATAAACGTAATCCTTGGTGATGAATGGGGTTAAGGCTAGAGAGAGTAGCAGGAGATGCCGCTGAATAGATCTGGTCACCATAATCAAGTTTCGATAAAATAAGGGTGGAATGTAGGCGAAGGAGGGTTCGACGATCAGCTCCCCATGAAAGATGAGCAAGGGTTTTAAGAAGGTTCAGCCAGCTGTGACAAGTTTCCTTCAGAGAGGTAATGTGAGGTTTCCAGGATAACCTACGATCAAAGAGGAGGCCCAGAAACTTGACTGTATCACGTTCAGGGATACGGGAGCCATAGAGGTACAAAGGATGATCGGAGATGACAGAGCGTCTGTTGAAAGTAATTTGGTGGGTTTTAGTGCTGGAAAATTTAAACCCACATGTGGTGGCCCAATTGGAAACACTATTTGTCCATACCTTGCTGCATTACACTGCAGCCCGTATCCACTTGAATAAGTGGTTTGCAATGTTCTTTATATCTCTCTCCTTCTCGAGCATTTTCTATCCCAGACTTTGCCTTTCTTGTTTCATCCTTACCACCACCACTTGTGTTACTTGGTGATTTTAATGCCCACCATTTCCTCTGGGGAGGGGGGGTCTCATTGTGACTCGCGTGGCGTCCAGTTGGAGGCTTTTCTCGCCTCTCACCCCCTCCATGTTTTAAATACGGGTACTCCCACCCATTTTGATCCTTGTACTCATACTCTCTCTTGCATCGATCTATCAGTCTGCTCTTCCTCCACTGCACTAGACTTCACCTGGTCTGTTCTACTGGACTTACATGACAGCGATCATTTTCCAATCATTCTTACTTCTTCCTATTCACCACCTGTCCGCAGCCCTCGCTGGCAATTTGATCGGGCAAATTGGGATCTTTACTCACACCTCACTGCTTTTAGTGAGGTTCCTTCTTCATCCTCCATTGATGAGCTCCTACACCTCTTCTCGATGTCAGTTTATACCGCAGCTTCTCATTCTATACCTGGAGTTTACCTGGAGAGAGTTCCGGGGGTCAACGCCCCCGTGGCCCGGTCTGTGACCAGGCCTCATAGTTGATCAGAGCCTGATCAACCAGGCTGTTACATCAACTTGTCGGTACCATATTTTTTTTTATATCAAATTCTAAGTGATAAAGAATAAAGTGATCAAGGAGGGGTTTTGGGATATTAGCAGTCTGGAGGGATATATTGTGTATCTTTATACGTATATGCTTCCAAACTGTTGTGTTCTGAGCACCTCTGCAAAAACAGTGATTGTGTGAGTGAGGTGAAAGTGTTGAATGATGATGAAAGTATTTTCTTTTTGGGGATTTTCTTTCTTTTTTGGGTCACCCTGCCTTGGTGGGAGACGGCCAACTTGTTGAAAAAAAAAAAAATCATAGATGAGCACTGCTGAATAATGCCTTACTTTGAAGTAATTACAGGTAGTTAGAAAACAATCAGAACACCTTTAACAATATCTTAAGGGATAGTTACAACACATGAGTATTCCTACCTTTAGAGCCAAGTACACCGTGAGGATTTGAAGCATTAGGGAGAAGAGTAACTCTCAGGTCCACTGGAATATCCAAAGCTGTTGGTGGTTTGTATTCCTGAAAATAACAACACATCTTAGTTAAAAATTTAAGAACCCTTTGGGGGTTTCAGACGTACTAGTACGTCTTACGACCCAGGGTTTTTGACGTACTAGTACGCCTAAATTCTAGTGCCCTCAGATCTAGTGAGAGAAAGCTGGTAGGCCTACATATGTAAGAATGGGTCTATGTGGTCAGTGTGCATAGTATAAAAAAAATCCTGCAGCACTCGGTGCGTAATGACAAAAAAAAAAAACTGACCGTGTTTTTGGATTAAAACAGCGACTTTGCACTGTATTTTCGTATGGTATTTATTGTTGTATTCTAGTTTTCTTGGTCTCATTTTATAGAATGGAAGACATATTACAGAAATTGAGATGATTTTGACTGGTTTTACAATGAAAAGTACCTTGAAATTGAGCTCAAATTAGCAGATATGTTCGATTTTTACCAAAGTTCAAAAGTAAACAAATCATGCCAAGCGTCCAATACACATCAACTGGTGAGTCTAATATTCTTTCACAAGTGCGCTGATATTATTTATACCATTTCTACACTAATGCAGTAGTCTGCATAACAGTAAATCTTATTTTTTTTGTAAGAATAAAAATTCAAAGTGGGAAGCCAAAGAAATATAAGAGGGGCCTGGGGATGTGACTAATGAACAGAGAACTTGTTATTTTAGTACCAGGAATGTCTTTCTTGTTTATTCTGGACCTTATGCGGAAATTGGCATCTTTTGAAATTTGTGTGAAATTGGCAAAATCGCTAAATTCTGACCACTTTATTGGATAGTTGAAATCGGGAAATGGGTGGTTTCTTGTACTCATTCGATAGAAAAAATGGAGTTTTAGCGAAATAGTTATGATTTTTGTCGACTAGTACACTGGAATTGTCTGAAAATAGGGCTCAAAGTGGGTAAAATCGCCAATGCGTAAACATCGTCGAGACCGCTAACTTCGCGAGAGCATAATTCCGTAAGTTTTCCATCAAATTTCATACTTTTGGTGTCATTATGATTGGGAAAAGATTTTCTATCTTTTCATAAGAAAAATAATTTTTTTTTTTTTGAAATTTGGCCAACCCTGAGAACAAGTCTCTGAGAGGACCTGTCGACCCCCAAAGGGTTAAACTGACAGAAATGTTCAAATAAAACTGTAAACAAAACTTAGTATGCTAACCTTGGTTTATCAACCTTACTTTATAATAATACAGGAATAATAATGCTATGCATCTGTAACTTTAAAATTTGAAATTTGTTTTCTGCTAAAATTAACTTTCATCACCATCTTCATGATTATTCCAAAAATATAATTTGTTATTCTGCATAGTTCATATTTTGATATGGTAACTAAAATGGCATTGTTTGCATACAGTAAATGACAATTTTAATTGTACTATTAAATAACTGGTGGGGAAATATATTGCTTATCCAAACAAAGTCTACCTTGAAATAAAGCAAAGGAAACCATACCACAGGTGGGGTTAGAACCCGCGATCAGAGAGTCATAAAACTCCAGACTGATGCGCTAGCCCAGTGGCTAACGCATCAGTCTGGAGTTCTACGACCCTGCCCATGGTAGGGTTTGTTTGCAATTGTGTTATTACGATTTCGTGAGCCAAGCAAAGGAAAAGTTAAAGCATTTAGGAGCTATCGAGAAGCACAGGAGATTAAGTGTATAACAAATGTAGATGAAAGCTGCACCAAATATCTTAACACAGGAAAACCCAGCAATCCTGTCAAAGTGCAAAATGTTAATAGGTTTCTATTTTATCACTCATTTAACTGAATGGTAATATTTCTCTGGTCAATTATTGTCTACCAAGCTACTGCATATCAAATTAAAATCTCAAACTTAATTTTTTCATGTAAATCAAAACAATTTTTACATCATATAATTCTAAAAACTGCATGACAGTTCAATGCCTCAGAATTACAATTAAAAATGTTAAAAAAAAAAAAAAAGACATTCTTACCCAAGTGCTGTTTGACAGTTTCTGGCCTGTATTTGTATCATATTTTACAATTTCTGAGGTATAGAGACCTAAGCCCATGATGAAGGCACCTTCCACTTGTCCGATATCAATGTACGGATTCATACTTCTCCCACAGTCTTCAATGATGTCAACACGCCGTACCCCAAACCTCAGGCAGGCATTCTCAGAAGTGCGTGCCTTGGTGGTCTCCTGCTTGTGCTCGTGCAGTACGTTTGAAACGCGCTGCATGGAGCAGGTACCGATACAATAGAACCGCTGAGAGACTTCTTGATTTTAAGCGGAAGCGTGCGATCGCTCGCCGTGTCATCCGTGAAGCTAAATGCACTTGTTGGCGAGACTATGTTTCCACCATCACCTCTGCTTCTTCTATGAGTGCAGTCTGGAAAAAAGTGAGGAAATTGAGTGGTAAATACTCTCCTGACCCAGCTCTTGTTCTACGGGTCGCTGGTGTTGATGTAGCAAACCCTCTCGACGTTGCCATTGAACTTGGCACACATCTGGTCCGTATTTCCCGGGGGCTCCATCTATGCCCCTCGTTTCTTTCCTCAAAGTCTGCCAGAGAGTTAGTACCCTTGGACTTTTCTTCTCTCAGAGAAGAACAGTATAATGTGCCTTTTACACTTCAAGAACTAGAGGCAATGCTCTCAGCTTGCCGATCATCGGCAGCTGGGCCCGACGACATTCATATTCCTATGTTACAACATTTACATCGGTCAGCCCTTATAGTCCTCTTACACCTCTTCAATCTTATTTGGGCACAAGGAGTTCTTCCCCAGCTGTGGAAATCTGCCATTGTTCTCCCTTTCCGCAAACCGGGTACTACAGGACATGATGCCTCCCACTATCGTCCCATCACTCTTACTAGCGCAGTTTGCAAAGTGATGGAACGTCTCGTAAATCGACGTTTAATGTGGTATTTAGACACACACAACAGTCTCTCCGCTAGTCAATATGGCTTTCGTAAGGGTCGTTCTACCATACACCCCTTACTACGCTTGGATACGTATGTTCGTAATGCCTTTGCGAATAATCACTCAGTTATTGCCATATTTTTTGACCTTGAGAAGGCATATGACACAACTTGGAGGTATAATATTTTGGCCCAGGCCCATTCTTTAGGCCTCCGAGGCAATCTACCATCCTTCCTTAAGAACTTTTTAACTGACAGACATTTCCGTGTTCGAGTCAATAATGTTCTTTCCCCGGACTTCGTCCAAGCTGAAGGTGTCCCTCAGGGTTGTGTTCTAAGTACAACACTTTTTCTCCTTGCTATAAATGATTTGGCCTCTGTTCTTCCACCCAATATTTGGTCATCACTCTATGTTGATGACTTCGCTATTGCTTGTGCAGGCGCTGACTGTCATCTCATTGCAGTTTCTCTCCAGCATGCGGTCGACCGTGTTTCCACTTGGGCCACCACGCATGGGTTTAAATTTTCAAGTACCAAAACTCACCAAATTACTTTCACTAGACGCTTTGTCATCTCCGATCATCCTTTGTATCTCTATGGCTCCTGTATCCCCGAACGTGATACAGTCAGGTTTCTAGGCCTTCTCTTTGACCATAGGTTATCCTGGAAACCTCACATTACCTCTCTGAAGGCAACTTGTCACAGCCGGCTAAACCTTCTTAAAACCCTTGCTCATCTTTCCTGGGGAGCTGATCATCGAACTCTGCTTCGCCTACATTCAGCCCTCGTTTTATCGAAACTCGATTATGGTGACCAGATTTATTCCGCGGCCTCTCCTGCTACTCTCTCTAGCCTTAACTCTATCCATCACCAAGGATTGCATTTGTGCCTTGGTGCTTTTCACTCTTCCCCTGTTGAGAGCCTCTATGCAGAAGCGAATGTTCCATCCTTGTCTGATCGCCGTGATGTCCATTGCCTTCGCTACTATGTACGCTCTCACGATCTCCACAATCCTTCCATTTATAGAATGGTCACCGATATTAGTAGACATTCTTTATTCGTTCGCCGCCCCTGTTTGCTCCGTCCCTTTTCTCTTCGCCTACATTCACTCTTGTCTTCCCTTCAGTTACCACCTTTATATGTTCATGTAGCATCTCACTTTTCCCTTTATCCCTGGGAAGTTCCAGCTGTTCGGGTCTGTTCTTTCTCACTCCCTTGCTCGAAAGCTCAACTGCCTACGGTGGCTTCCCGCTCTCTTTTTCTTGATCACTTCCACTCCCATTCTCATGCCACCGCTGTGTACACAGATGGCTCTAAGTCTTCAGACGGCGTCGGATTCGCAGCAGTGTTTCCGGACAGCGTCGTGCGGGGGCATTTACTATCTTCGGCTAGCTAATATCCCGAACCCCTCCTTTAGAGTGCAGGCATTGTACTTCCCATTTCCAGGACTCAAGTCCAGCTATATAAAAATAACTGGTTTCCCTGAATCTCTTCACTAAATATTACCCTGCTCACACTCCAACAGATCGTCAGGTCCCAAATACCATTCGTCTCCATTCACTCCTATCGAACACGCTCATGCACGCCTGCTGGAAGTCCAAGCCCCTCACCCACAAAACCTCCCTTACCCCTTCCTATCAACCTTTGCTGCTGCCAACACTGTTTACAAACCTTGATATATTGTGAAAGACTCAGCATAGTATCAAAGGACACGCATAATCTGGGTATCATGTGCAGTGGAATTTTTCCTTTCAAACCCAAGTAGGGCCTAAAGGTTGCATGCCATCCCAACCACCTACAACTTCCTTCTGAGAGCATCGCTTGGAGCTAAACAGTTAACACTGCAACAGTTACATATGCACCTCCATACCTTTGGTAAATTTAGACTTTTTCACTTGTACTTCCTGGTGGGCAGTGATCTAGATTCATTTTGCTTAGTACACAGATTCTGCTCTGACAGTTCACCACATCTGGTATGGAGCTGAACTAACTGTGAATCAAACTGTAGATTTATACTCCTAAAGTGTTAAGTGTTGTCACTGTTTGGGTGGTATCCAGTCTTTAGTATTTACATTATCTTAAACACTATATCAATTCACAGAGAAAAATAAATTTAGTGAGTGCACCAGTGCTTCAACACATCTGATTATGTTAATGTATACTGTATTAAGAGAGACTATATCACTCACCTGGATAAGAAGACCCACTCCAACACACAGAAGACTGAGAAGGACTGACACATTGAGCATCACACATGACTGACGAATGCGAGCCCAGTTCCAGTTAACATAGAAAGCATCCTTGTATTTTGCCTCAATGTGAACATCCGAGCCCACCATGAGACGTCCAAGTAAAGGCTGCATATAAAATAAACAATTTAGCTCTTTGTATTCCTTTGAAAACAATAAGAAGCTAAAATATAACTGATATGGTAATAGAAATATACTTAACAATTTACAAACTGATGAATGTAACCTCTGTATTTGCTTTTCATAATGATTTAGACTTTATGATAAATTAAAAATTGCATTCGTTATTTCAAGATAGCACTGAACTATTATTTTATGATGGTTAAAACTTGTTATTTGGTATACTATTAACTTGTTATTGGTTATTTAACTTGTTAATTTATTTAGTACAGTTAGTTATTTAGCACAGCTTATTTAACTTCCCTTCTTTATTCAAAGAATCTATACACAAAATATCTAGGAAAACCATAAATCATTTTTTCACAAGCAAAGCATTACAAATGTTGAATTACAGAAAAATGTCAATAAATATTATTTTAAACACAGTCTTCTAAAAATGTGCCTATAGAAACACTGCAAGACTAATTTCTTTAAAAACTCAGGTAGGTGTGTATGTATGTGGACGAAGGGACATAAGTCGTTACACTGAGGACACTTTTATTGGAAATGTTTTGGACCTTAGTCACTTCAAATGATACAAAAGAATGAGAGGACACAATGTGGATATACATATATGGTACAGGAAACAAGTCGGTAGTGAAGATTAGGTGAAGGAGTTAAGTCATCTAATAGCCCTGTCAGGTGGCAGCAAGGAATCAGCAGGAAGTATCTCCAGTCTGGAATTCTTTGAAGAATTCCAATACATCTCCAATGCATTCATATGCTTACACTTGAAACAGTAAATGCCGAACTTGCTAAAATATCTATGTGGATCACAACTAACAAACACACTCAATATTTAAGGTACGTAATGTGTCTTGTATATTCATTGTACTTTTGTATCTTCATAGGCCTAGTTCTATTGGGCACTTACTGTATGATAGTGTAAGCATGTTATCAGGCTTTTATATGCATTTGAAAGTGAAAAAAGGTTATATTCCACTTTTTTGTGATTTTTGCTTTTCGGCAGTAGTCTGTAACCTAACTGCTGTATAGGTGGGGCCCTCCTCTCTCTAGTATTTATAAATTTATTTATTTATTCATTTTCCATATATTTCAGGCAGACAATAAGCAGATATATGGTGGAATTGATATTACCAGGTTTCAGGACATCATGAAAGAGGAAGATCACCTTGATAAAAAGTTAAATGCTACAAAGCTAAAAGAAAAGAGGGGGTAAGTATTTCTGACAATAATATTTTTATTTTTTGACATTGATCAGTACAGTAGTTATTGATTAGGCATGAAGAATTAGAAATTTTTTGTGTTTATACCACTGGGAATTTCTCTTGCCTTTCATTGTATCAGTTCAAACCACAGAGCAGGTGGGGTTTGAATCCATGGTGAGTTGTAAAACTCCGTATGGTGTATAGAAATATACCTAGTTGGACGAATGTTATTGTAGCCAGCTGGCCCAGTGGCTTATGCACGGGCCTGGAATTTTACGATTCATTCGCTATGGGTTCAAATCCCATCCGTACCATTTTTTTTTTTTTTTATCAGTTGAAACCTGGAAACTTGTGTGAATGAATTACCTGTTACAAGAGGAGAGCTATTATATTCATGGTGCCCTATCTTCAGCGTTTAATACCATACTACCTCATCTCAAAGCTCATTTTAAGCACTTTCAAGTATCCTTTAACAATTGTTTTCTTTGTTTTCACTCATAGCCTTGTGTTCTCTCTGTCATTGATGCTAAGAAATCTTCATCAATTTTCTGATTTCTCTCTATGATTTTATATGCGGGTGTCATTCACAAATAACCCACACTTTGGAAAGGAAAATTGAGATTTCATTTTAGTTTTAGTTTGTTCTAGATTTAATAATGGTCCAGGATGGGTTGAAACATCATCTGGAGTTTACTGTCCTAAATGGACATTATTTGTGACATGTTTGAGCCATAGTAATGTCTTTTCTTTGTGAATATTACTTCCCTTCTTTTCCTCGTATCAGCCATGAGGGTGTTTGGTGTTTTCAGTCTTCATAATACTTTTTTTTGTGTTGCTCTAGGAGTCATTTTATTAAATGTCTTTGGAATTTTTCTGTCTTGTCTACCTGCTTGTGGCTCAGTTGGTATTGGCCTCAGCTCACACTGGGGGACTGGGGCTCAGTCCCCAGGCAAGTGGAAAGTTAGGCACATTTCCTTACGCATGTTGCCTCTGATCATTTAGAACCATATTTTATGGCAAACAAGATGCCTCAGTGTTGAGGATGTCCCCCAATTCTGATTGGCTAAATTTTGGAAAAAAAAGATAAACTGTACTTCAGCCTTCAAGGCTGGGTAAGTTTTCGAGACTTATTTTGGGGGAAAAATATCGCTTCCAATGCCATAAAATACAGTAAGTACCCAGGTGTTAGCTGGCTGCATCCAACAGTTTGATGATGGAGGTTTATTGGGTTATCCTGTGTAATTAATCCTCCAGGATAATAATTAAAATAAAATCTTTTTTTTTTGAACGAGGTGCAGTCATTGTACTACTGCTACCTATTTAAATTTTTGCCTAATATTTGTTGTGAACAGCTTTCTTTTAGCATCTTCTTAAATGTGTAGTCTTATTTTATTAGGTTATTCAGTGTGGCTTGAGTTTCAATGTACTACATTTATGTGATATACTGGAGATAGTCTTTAGTCTATCATTATTCTGAAAATCCACACTCTATTGCTTTCAACATTTCATCACAATGTCTACCTTGATGCTGATGAAGGGGGCTTGATCCAAGGAATTGAAGCTACCCTTCCCTTCCTTGAAGAAAACTTAGCTCCTATTGATGCTGATGAAGGGGGCTTGATCCAAGGAATTGAAGCTACCCTTCCCTTCCTTGAAGAAAACTTAGCTCCTATTGATGCTGATGAAGGGGGCTTGATCCAAGGAACTGAAGCTACCCTTCCCTTCCTTGAAGAAAACTTAGCTCCTATTGATGCTGATGAAGGGGGCTTGATCCAAGGAATTGAAGCTACCCTTCCCTTCCTTGAAGAAAACTTAGCTTCTATTGATGCTGATGAAGGGGGCTTGATCCAAGGAATTGAAGCTACCCTTCCCTTCCTTGAAGAAAACTTAGCTCCTATTGATGCTGATGAAGGGGGCTTGATCCAAGGAATTGAAGCTACCCTTCCCTTCCTTGAAGAAAACTTAGCTCCTATTGATGCTGATGAAGGGGGCTTGATCCAAGGAACTGAAGCTACCCTTCCCTTCCTTGAAGAAAACTTAGCTCCTATTGATGCTGATGAAGGGGGCTTGATCCAAGGAATTGAAGCTACCCTTCCCTTCCTTGAAGAAAACTTAGCTTCTATTGATGCTGATGAAGGGGGCTTGATCCAAGGAATTGAAGCTACCCTTCCCTTCCTTGAAGAAAACTTAGCTCCTATTGATGCTGATGAAGGGGGCTTGATCCAAGGAATTGAAGCTACCCTTCCCTTCCTTGAAGAAAACTTAGCTCCTATTGATGCTGATGAAGGGGGCTTGATCCAAGGAATTGAAGCTACCCTTCCCTTCCTTGAAGAAAACTTAGCTCCTATTCTTGAGCAGCAGACTTAGTACTTCCCAGTGAATACAATAACAATAATCCCTGTGTGGTATTTTCCCTCTCTCATTTCCATCTGTTATTCTAACGCTCACATAATTACGTATTACACAGGATTTCATTATTATTATTATTATTATCATTATCATTGTTATTATTATATAAATAATTTGTAATTTTTATCCACACAAAAAATATAAGATTTACTGTGATGTCATTTGTTTACACAAACAGCCAAGCAATGGACCATTTCTCCTAGGTTGAGCTCTATTTCAAGGTACTTTTCGTCATGAAAGCAATCAAAATCATATCTATTTCTGTAATATATCTTCCATTCTATCAAATGAGACCAAAAAAACGAGAATACAACCATAAAAACCATTCAAAATTACCACTAAGGGGTGGCTAATTGCTGAGAAGTGAACTCCATTATTTATGCTTAGATTTCTTTCATTTTTTGGTCTACCTTAAGAAGCATCTTTCCATCATACATTGCCCAAGTTTCAATAAGATAGTCCAACAAACAAATGAGATACAATTACTGAGATCAAGAGCAAGAGCCCCTCACCAGGTCTGCTCATGTGTGGAAATTTTGCTCGCGTATGGAAGCAAAAAATTGACCTATTGACTGCTCGTATTTGGAAAAACTTGCACGTGGACATGCTCGCAAGTAGAGGTTCCACTGTCCTTGTCTAGCAATACAGTGTCATTAAAATAATGCTGTATTAGATTATAGTTGTTCTTATATTTCTGCTGGAAATCAGCAGAAATTGGTCAAAACTTTTTTTTTTTTTTTTAATATTTATGGATGACAAAATAATGTTCACATTAAAGGTATTAACAAATTTGGCTATACCCTTTAAAAATATTATACCAGAGTTTCAATTAAGGGCCCCCTCATTATCATTTATCTGTGACACTTCAAAGCTGCCTACTACTCTGTCAACAAGTCTCACCCACTTTAGCATTTAGGTCACTCAACAATTATTCCCTCACTTTCCTCAAAATGCCCATAATTCATTCATTTATTCACTCTCTTGCACGTGCATCCTAACCCACTACAAGGGTAGGAACTATTAAAAAAATTAGAAGGGAACTCAGTTGCAAATGTGTAGTTAAAACACATTGTATGTTTATGAGACAAAGAGGGGACCAACAATTGCTGTCTTGTACACCTCTATATTCTCCTCCATGCCTACATCACCTACCCTAGCACACCCATTCACTGCCTCACTTCACGTCTTTATTTCCTTCACATCAGCTCATCTTTCATTCTGATCTCTCATCCATGCTCCCACGTAGTTTTGTGCACCCTTCAGCTCTTAATCCAAGGAACGGAAGCTACCCTCCTCTTGCACCCTTCAGCTCTTAATCCAAGGAACGGAAGCTACCCTCCTCTTGCACCCTTCAGCTCTTAATCCAAGGAACGGAAGCTACCCTCCTCTTGCACCCTTCAGCTCTTAATCCAAGGAACGGAAGCTACCCTCCTCTTGCACCCTTCAGCTCTTAATCCAAGGAACGGAAGCTACCCTCCTCTTCCATTACACATGACTGCCTCCCATTTTTCAGGCACTGTATGATCTCTTTGTTTTTACCACCCCCACATAAAAATTTTAAGTGCACACTTACCTAAGTGTAAAACATGCATCCTCCATGCTGTCACGTGTAAATATATTGACTAATTTTACACTTGACACTTTACTGTAAACCATTGATAATGCTGCAAAATGTTGTCTATATATAACATTAAAATATTGTCCTTTCCATCATTTTTTATAGGTTGAAAAAGAGAAAGGCAAAGGCTAAATCGACTGAAAACAAGGAAGATGAAAAAGAAGAGGCAGAGGAACAAGATGAAAGTGATGATGACATTGATGAGTTCACTCAGTCTATCAGTGATGAATTGCCTGACCCAGATAAATACTACAACAGCGATAAAGTAGAGGAAAGCAATGACGACTTTGATGATAAGGAGAATGACAGTGAGGAGAGCATGTCAGAAGAAGGAATAAATAGGTGAGTATATAATTTTTAATGTTTTTTTAAGTAGGTTGTGGAGCAAGCATGTTAACTACAGGTATAAAGATAGTGCAGTCAAGAGCTTACTGAATATATCGAGTTGTGAAAACCTTCAGACTGGCATTCAAGTTTGTTTTACACATTCCAGTACCAACTTGGATGCCAGCTAACTTTTGTGGCCCAGTGGCCTGGTGGCTAAAGCTCCCGCTTCACACACGGAGGGCCCGGGTTCGATTCCCGGCGGGTGGAAACATTTCGACACGTTTCCTTACACCTGTTGTCCTGTTCACCTAGCAGCAAATAGGTACCTGGGTGTTAGTCGACTGGTGTGGGTCGCATCCTGGGGGACAAGATTAAGGACCCCAATGGAAATAAGTTAGACAGTCCTCGATGATGCACTGACTTTCTTGGGTTATCCTGGGTGGCTAACCCTCCGGGGTTAAAAATCCGAACGAAATCTTATCTTATCTTATCTTATCACGCTCTGCACCACCACTTATATTTCATTCTATCATAATTGTAATGATATAAGAGGGAAGGGAATACAAGTTGAATTCCATTCCCTCCCTTTACCAGGCCTGGAGAGGGGTAATTACCCTTTTCCACTCCTGGTAAAGGGGTAATTACCCTTTCCCAGGCCTGGTAAAGGGTTAAAATTGCCTTGATTCATGGAATTTAAGCTACCACCTTTCACAGATTAAACCTGACTGTCAGTTTCCAGGCACTATGTGATGACTACATGTTTACCTCCTCCACATAAGTACTATATAGTGCAGTAATTGTTTTAAGAGCACACTTTTCTAACCATTAAACATGTGTCCTCCATGCTAATAATGGTAGAATTACCGACAAAATGTTAGGTAAGAGGAGACAGATGCAGCTAACATGATATTTTATTGTGGCAACATTTCACTCACCAGGAGCTTTCTCAGGAGCTAAAGGAGAGTTAAACATTGCCTCAGTAAAATGTTACATTAGTTGCATCTGTATTCTTTAACCTAACATCTTCCATGATGTCATATGTAAATATGATATTGACCATTTTACACATGGTACTTTACCATAAACTATTAATAATGCTGCAAATGATGACACTGTGCTTTTGGGAGATTCTGAAGAGAAGTTGCAGAGGTTGGTTGATGAGTTTGGTAGGGTATGTAAAAAAAGGAAATTAAAAGTGACTACAATAAGGCCCCACCTATACGGCAGGTTAGGTTCCAGGCTACTGCCAGAAAGCAGACATCGCAGGGAAGCAGAATGCCATTTGTTTCCACTTATAAATGTCAGATAATAAGTTTACACTAACATATATTAAGTTAGCAATGGAACAAGGCATTAAAAAACAATAAGGAACATACACACACAGTACACTCATTACTTACCTCAAAATATTTGTAGTTTTATTGTAGGGTGAGAAGTGAATAGTGTTTATTGTAAGAAGTTAGGTGTGGTAGGCATGGGAGCCAGGCGACCCCACCCACCCACACGTAATATACTTCGACATTTAAAGAGCCTTAGAGCAATAAAATGCATTTAATGTACACTCATTACTTACCTTAAAATATTTGTAGTCTTAATGGTCTTAAAATAGGGTGCAAGGTGAATAGTAGGGTAGGTGGGTATCGAAGTGTGGTAGGTATTGTAACCCCATCTGGCCACCCCACCCACACATTATATACTAGGCATTTAAAGCACCTTAGAGAAATAAAATGCATATAGTGTACACTCATTACCGACCTTAAAATATTTGTAAACATTTTAAGGTCAGTAATAAACGAGAGAGAGAATGAGTACATGAGAGAGTAGCAAGTTTGCAAGTTTTGTAAACAAACCAGGCGAACGGGTATGGTTTTAGTTCACTCCCATAAGCCGCCTGGAAAAACATCTCATATTTATGTTAATTTATTCTACTGTCGGTATATTTATCATGTTTTTATGTTACGTAGCATATTCATATAATTTTTAAAAAATATCATAGTTGGATTAAGCAAAATGTCTATATTAACATTTTACATGATATACAGGTCTCTCTCAACATTCGCGAGGGTTAGGGGATCAAGAGCCTCGTGAATGTTGAAAAACCGTGAATGTTTGGTGTCCCAATATATTGTAGGGAAATATAATACAATACTGCTTCCTTAACTTGTTGAACCATGAACAATCATAAAATACATGAAAACGTCGTAAATTGTACTAAATATATACATGTTATGCTTTAATAACATGTATGTTATTAAATACCACAGACTCCACCAATGCCTCCACCACATCCCCAACCACTGCGAGTCCCTACTACCCTCCCTCCGACCCCCGCAACTGGCAGTCAGCCCTCCCACCACTCAGTTTAGTTTAATATGTTTATTATGCACCCCATACCCATCCTGTGAGCAGTAGTCAAAAGATTACAGAGGTACATAATTGGTCCAGGGACTGGACTCCAAAGTTTTGATAGCTGAGCAAGTTACAGTGGTAATGAACTCACAATTTACAAAGGTAATGAACTCACAATTTACAAAGGTAATGAACTCCAGGTAGGTCTGGTCTCAATCATGACAAGTTACAAAGGTATTTACAGATTACAGAGGTAAGTAATGGGTCCAGGGACTGGGCCCCCAAAGTTTTGATAGCTGAACTAGGTACAAAGGTAATGAGCTCACAAGTTACAAAGGTAATGAATTCTGTAGAATGGTTACTTACGTTTATACATGGCTACAATCATGAACAAATTATAGGGTAATGAGCAATTCACACTTCCACACCCGGTCACAACTGTAATGAGTTATTGGTGCAAATATTGATTGTTGAGTCACACACACACCACACACACACACACACACACACACACACACACACACACACACACACACACACACACACACACACACACACACACACACACACACACAGCTTCACTCCTATACATGGTTACAGTCATGAGCAAATTACAAAGTAATGAACCACTGATACGTCCACACCTGGTCACAATTGTAATGAGTTATAAATACAAATATTAAGTGGATCATACACCCACACTAGCGCACGCGCACACACATACACACACGAGGGCGCACGCACGGACATGTGCACACGAGCGTACAAATATATGCATACACACAAGGACGCACACCCACACACACACACACACCCAAAATGGTAACTAACCCACACACACACACACCAACACCCACACACACACACCCTCACACACACCCACACACACACACACATACACACACCCACACACGCACACCCACACACGCACACACACCCACACACGCACACGCAGGTATGAGAAACTTCCTGCAGGAGGTTCAGTGGGACAGAGAAATGGTAGGAAAATCAGTAAACGAGATGATGGAATATGTGGCAACAAAGTGCAAGGAGGCAGAGGAAAGTTTTGTTCCCAAGGGAAACAGAAATAATAGGAAGACCAGAACGAGTCCTTGGTTTACCCGAAGGTGTAGGGAGGCAAAAACTAAGTGCAACAGAGAATGGAAAAGGTACAGGAGGCATAGGACCCAGGAAAACAAGGAGATTAGTAGAAGAGCCAGAAACGAGTATGCGCAGATAAGGAGGGAGGCCCAGCGACAGTATGAAAACGACATAGCATCGAAAGTCAAATCTGACCCGAAACTGCTGTATAGCCACATTAGGAGGAAGACAACAGTCAAGGACCAGGTGATAAGGCTGAGGAAAGAAGGTGGAGAACTCACAAGAAACGATCAAGAGGTATGTGAGGAGCTCAACACGAGATTTAAGGAAGTATTTACAGTAGAGACAGGAAGGACTCTGGGGGGACAGACCAGATGGGGACACCAACAAGGAATACACCAACAAGTGTTGGACGACATACATACAGATGAGGAGGAGGTGAAGAAACTGCTAAGGGACATCGATACCTCAAAGGCAATGGGACCGGACAACATCTCTCCGTGGGTCCTTAGAGAGGGAGCAGATATGTTGTGCGTACCACTTACCACAATCTTCAACACATCCCTGGAAACTGGGCAACTACCTGAGGTATGGAAGACGGCAAATGTAGTTCCCATTTTCAAAAAAGGAGACAGAAAAGAGGCACTAAACTATAGACCTGTGTCATTGACGTGTATAGTATGCAAAATTATGGAGAAGATTATCAGGAGGAGAGTGGTGGAGCACCTGGAACGGAACAGGAGTATAAATGCCAACCAGCACGGATTCACGGAAGGCAAATCCTGTGTCACAAACCTTCTGGAGTTTTATGATAAAATAACAGAAGTAAGACAAGAGAGAGAGGGGTGGGTTGATTGCATCTTCTTGGACTGCAAGAAGGCCTTTGACACAGTTCCTCACAAGAGATTAGTGCAGAAGCTAGAGCATCAGGCGCATATAACAGGAAGGGCACTGCAATGGATCAGAGAATACCTGACAGGGAGGCAACAACGAGTCATGGTACGTAATGATGTATCACAGTGGGCACCTGTGACGAGCGGGGTCCCACAGGGGTCGGTCCTAGGACCAGTGCTATTTTTGGTATATGTGAACGACATGACGGAAGGGTTAGACTCAGAAGTGTCCCTGTTTGCAGATGATGTGAAGTTAATGAGGAGAATTAAATCTGATGAGGACCAGGCAGGACTTCAAAGAGACCTGGACAGACTGGACACCTGGTCCAGCAAATGGCTTCTCGAATTTAATCCTGCCAAATGCAAAGTCATGAAGATAGGGGAAGGGCACAGAAGACCACAGACAGAGTATAGGCTAGGTGGCCAAAGACTGCAAACCTCACTCAAGGAGAAAGATCTTGGGGTGAGTATAACACCGAGCATGTCTCCGGAAGCACACATCAATCAGATAACTGCTGCAGCATATGGTCGCCTGGCAAACCTGAGAACAGCATTCCGATACCTTAGTAAGGAATCATTCAAGACACTGTACACCGTGTATGTCAGGCCCATACTGGAGTATGCAGCACCTGTTTGGAACCCGCACTTGATAAAGCACGTCAAGAAACTAGAGAAAGTACAAAGGTTTGCAACAAGGTTAGTTCCAGAGCTAAGGGGAATGTCCTATGAAGAAAGATTAAGGGAAATCGGCCTGACGACACTGGAGGACAGGAGGGTCAGGGGAGACATGATAACGACATATAAAATACTGCATGGAATAGACAAGGTGGACAAGGACAGGATGTTCCAGGGAGGGGACATAGAAACAAGAGGCCACAATTGGAAGTTGAAGACACAAATGAGTCAGAGAGATAGTAGGAAGTATTTCTTCAGTCATAGAGTTGTAAGGCAGTGAAATAGCCTAGAAAATGACGTAGTGGAGGCAGGAACCATACACAGTTTTAAGACGAGGTTTGATAAAGCTCATGGAGCGGGGAGAGACAGGGCCTAGTAGCAACCGGTGAAGAGGCGGGTCCAGGAGCTAGGACTCGACCCCTGCAACCACAAATAGGTGAGTACAAATAGGTGAGTACGCACACACGCACACACACACACACACACACACACACACACACACACACACACACACACACACACACACACACACACACACACACACAGAACAGGCAGAACTACAAAGGGATCTGGACAGGCTGCAGACCTGGTCCAGCAATTGGCTCCTGGAGTTCAATCCCACCAAGTGCAAAGTCATGAAGATTGGGGAAGGGCAAAGAAGGCCGCAGACGGAGTACAGTCTAGGGGGTCAGAGACTACAAACCTCACTCAAGGAATAAGATCTTGGGGTGAGTATAACACCAGGCACATCTCCTGAAGCGCACATCAACCAAATAACTGCTGCAGTATATGGGCGCCTAGCAAACCTCAGAACAGCATTCCGACATCTTAATAAGGAATCATTCAGGACCCTGTACACCGTGTATGTTAGGCCCATATTGGAGTATGCGGCACCAGTTTGGAACCCACACCTAGCCAAGCACGTGAAGAAACTAGAGAATAAGTAAGTAAGTAAGTAAGTAAGTTTATTCAGGTATACACAAATACAGTTACATAGAATTATCATATATAGCAGCATATGTGTAGAGAACCTAGGATAACCCAAAAAAGTCAGACAGAGTGACTTATTTCCATTGGGGTCCTTTTACCTTATTATTATAGTATAAAGGTTATAATATTTTCTTATTGTTCTACAATGAAGATAACATCTTATTATCATACTAAAAAGACTATCTGCGACACCAAGGTCATTAAGACTATCTACAATACGAGGGTCATTACAAGGAATAAGGTAAAATTTACACGTATGTTAGCTAAAAAATAGAAAATCATTCCCCTCCCTTTCTGTAGCTACATTCATCAGACACCTTTTGGCACTCTTCTTGAACTGGTTCACGCTATGACTGGCTTTGACATGTGCGGGTAGTCTGTTCCATTCCTTTATTGCTGTACCATAAAAGGTGTTTGAAGCCTGGCCACTGACTGTGGGTACTACAAAGTTGTGCTCTCTCCCCCTAGTTCTATGATTGCTTTGGTTCCCAGCCTTGACAAAATTGACAGCAAGATATTCTGGACATTGCTTGTGAGCAATTTTATAAACATGATTTAGCTTCAGTTGTTTTACTCTGTCTTCAACATTCAGCATATCCAACTGCTGTAATTCATCCTGGCCTACATGTTCTCTTGGTCCCAGCCCCAGGATGAATCTTACGATTTTGTTCTGGGTGATTTGCAGTCTATCTTTCAGTTTTGTTGTCAAGGCAGAGTACCAAGAAGAGCAAGCGTAATCCATATGGCATTGTATAAGGGCTAGACATAGAGTCCTGCGAGCCTCAGTAGGTAGACACTGTGCTTGTCTATACAGGAACTTCAGTCTGGCATTCGCTTTCTTTACTACACTGTTCCCTATCAATTCTCCTGACATGCATGGGTCAAAGGGGATTTCCAAATATTTTACTGATGAAACCAAAGTGATGGGCTCCCCATTACATTGAACATTAAAATTATTTACCCTTCTCAGTTTATGTTTCGTGCCAAAGAGAATGGCTTCAGTTTTCCCTAGGTGTAATGATAGTTTGTTGTCTACTAACCATTTGCTGCAGGACTCCAGTTCCAGTGTTAAAACATTAGCAATATCTTGTGGGTCTTTACCTGACATTAACAGAGCACTGTCATCTGCATACAGTAGGAGTTTGCAAAGGTTTGCAACAAGACTAGTCCCAGAGCTAAGAGGTATGTCCTACGAGGAGAGGTTAAGGGAAATCAACCTGACGACACTGGAGGACAGGAGAGATAGGGGGGACATGATAACGACATACAAAATACTGAGAGGAATTGACAAGGTGGACAAAGACAGGATGTTCCAGAGATTGGACACAGTAACAAGGGGACACAGTTGGAAGCTGAAGACACAGATGAATCACAGGGATGTTAGGAAGTATTTCTTCAGCCACAGAGTAGTCAGTAAGTGGAATAGTTTGGGAAGCGATGTAGTGGAGGCAGGATCCATACATAGCTTTAAGCAGAGGTATGATAAAGCTCACGGCTCAGGGAGAGTGACCTAGTAGCGATCAGTGAAGAGGCGGGGCCAGGAGCTCGCACTCGACCCCCGCAACCTCAACTAGGTGAGTACACACACACACACACACACACACACACACACACACACACACACACACACACACACACACACACACACACACACACACACACATGCACACACACACACCCTCACACACACCCACACACACACCCTCACACACACCCTCACACACCCACACACACACAGACGCACACACACACACACACACACACACACACACACACACACACACACACACACACACACACACACACACACACACACACACACACACACATGCACACATATGGTAATGCTTTATTTACAGCTAGCAAAGTCAGGGTATTTCTCCAGAATGGTCTGCAATATACCACTGTGGATAAAATACTTTGCCATTTTTTTAACATTTCTGAGTGAGTTGTTTCTAAATTCATTAATTTGATCACACTCCAGTACATAATGACGCAAGGTGTGACAATAGTCCATCTGGCAAAGTTTACATTTCGTTTGGTCTACATCTGGTGGTGGTGATTTAACCTGCCAAGGATACTTGTAACCCAGCCGGAGCCGGGCAGTAGTGACATCCAAGAGTCTGCTTATCTTGTTGGATGCACCATAGACATGTGGCTCCTCCTGCATGATGGAATGATGATAGATGGACTGACTTGTGTCAATCTCCCTAAGTCTTAAGTCAATAAAGTTCATTTGAAGTTCTTTTCGTATTATTGTTCTCAAACTGCTAACTGACAACCCAAGATTGTAATCTACCCCCTCTTTGAAAGCATACAGCTTAGCCAATTTATCAGTTCTATCATGCATCTGAAGACCAATGTGAGATGGAATCCACAGCATGTGCTCTCTGACTCCACTGTCCACAATCTTACTATATCTATGTCTGGCTTCTGACACAAGCATGCCACAATTTATACTTAATGAGTTGAGAGCTTTTATGAATGACAGAGAATCAGTAACAATTAAAGTGTCAACCTTAGATACATGGACACATTTGAGTGCAAGGAGTATGGCAAACAGTCCTGTTTGAAGGGTAGAGGCCCAGTTGTTGATGCATGCTCCAATTTCTTTATGAGAGCCATCACTCTGTGTGACAACAGCAGCACTACCAGCTGCATCAGTGGACTGGTGAACTGAACCATCGACGTAAATAATTTGTGAAAGAGTGTTCTGTGTGACTAAGTTATCAATACAGCTTAAGGCATCATGTTTGGCTTCAAGACGAAGCTTTGGTTGTGATTTAAGAAGAGTTTTGGGGGGAAATGGAGGAATGGTAGTTTGGAATGGGGTAATATCCCATGGAGCAGGGAAATGTCTCTGTTGTCTAACTTGATATAGATCATGTAGCTGGTTCATGCAGAGGTCGGTTCCAGTTTTTTCGATCCATCTGGAAGGATGTTCACCAGTGCTGAGGAAAGTTTGGAGGGCTTCTGTGCAGGGGTTTGAATGGGCTAGCCTAAGCATATTGACCCCAATAAGGTTATTTCTTTCAGTAACACTATCTCTAATGCTTGGAATATTAAGTTCTTTCCGCATATTTAAAATTTTGGCAGTACGAGGGCATCCTAGGATGATCCTCATTGCTTCGTTTTGCAGTTTTTCCAGCCCTCCAAGCTTCCAGTCAGACACGAGTGCAAGTAGTGGCGCCGCATAATCAACCAATGATCTAATATAAGCAAGATACATCATTTTCACAATTTTAACATTAGCACCATACCTGGGATGAAAACCTGCCACAACTCTAAGTGCTCTCAGCCTTTCTTTGTATTGGCGACAAAGTCTCGTTACAACAGGTCCAAGTAGTGGAACCTCAAAGCCTAGATACCTGTATCTGCTTACATATTCAAGAAGAGACCCATCATGCAACTGGATCTGACGAACTGTGCCTCTCTGCCGAGGAGGACGCCTGTTGAGTATCTTTGTTTTATCCCCTGAGATTATTAACCCCAGGTCCTGACACGAGGCTAGTACATGATTAAGAATGTTTTGGGTGTTGGAGAATCCGGTAGTGTGAATCATTATGTCATCAGCAAAACTAACCATATAATGATGGGGCTGGCTAGGCATGGCATTAAGTAAGGCATTAATCAAAATGTTGAAAAGGGTGGGACTAAGCACACCTCCCTGTTGGGTTCCTAATTCAAAATCTTGAGTTTCACTTCCATGTCCCTGGAACAACACAGACGACTTTCTGTTGGACAGGTAACCTTTAATCCAACAGAGAAGCCATCCTCCAACATCCATTCTGGCAAGTTCACTAATGATTACATGTCGGTTGGCTACATCAAAAGCGGATTTAATGTCAAGGAAAGTAGTGTATGAGCTGTCAGTGTGCAGAGTGAGAAAGGTGGTAATGCAATGATGCACACTCCTTCCATGCATGAAGCCATGCAACCGGGGTGACAAGAATTCCTTAATTCTGTGCATAAGACGATTAAGAATCATCCTTTCGAATGTTTTACACAAGCAGCTAGTAAGGGATATTGGGCGAAATGAGTTTTGTTGATTGGGCTTCGGAATGGGAATAATGAGGCTATTGGTCCATGATTTAGGGAGCTCCCCAGTGACATAACTCATGTTATATAATTCAAGTAAAGGATTACCTGGTACTCGACACAGCAATCTGAGTATGTTGTAAGTAATACCATCCTCACCAGGCAACGTGGAGTTGCCCTTAGTTAGTGCTGCATCAAGTTCATAATTAGTGAAAGGAATGGTGCAGTCATCTGCCTTGCTGAGCATAAAGCAAACAAGTCTCTCCCTTGCATCATATTTGTCCATTAATTTCGCCTGTGTGGTACTGGGAAGACTGTCATAGCTAGATGGCAGCCCAAGCACTGACTAATTCATTAGCCCTATGCAAGGGATGAGGGTGCGCGATCTGCCCAGTTCTGTTACCTTTAATTCTATTTATGTCCCTCCATGCCCGGCTAAGTGAGGTGTGAGCATTGAGACCATTGACAAATTGTTCCCAGTCTGTTTGCAGCAGCTCTGTCATACGCTCTCTGGCAGCAGCAAGGGCAGTTTGGAAGAGGCTCAGCATTTCAGGGATTCGATGGTTTCTATAGGCTAGGCCTAGTCTGCGAGCAGTACGTTTCAATGTTCGAAGTTTAGAACCATTGTAATAGGTATGATTTTTATAAGACTTATGATTATTATGGAAGTCATTTGGATTTAGAGTAGTAGGAGGTTTCAGAGGCGGCTCTAAGAAGTTCTGAATACTGCTCACAAGGTCATTGTTAAAAGTCTCGACAGAGGTACACTCATAGGAATTATACCAGTCAGTCACATGTGCAACAAAGTCATCATGTTGATCAGGGGAAACATTAAGACGTTTCCGTTTGAATATCCCACCAGGGAGAATAGTATTACCAATATCTAGAGAGGTTAGCCTTGGGAAATGATCAAACGCTATATCTGTTACAATGGAAGACTCACAGCTGGCAGAAGTAATGTTGAAGCCCAGGCACAGATCAAGGACACCTCCATAGATGTGTGGGTTCAAGGTCACCTACAATTTGCACATTATCATGACTGTTTAAGAGTGACAACAGTTGATTGCCATTACGATTACCAAACTGAGAGTTTCCAATGCTTTTGTGTCTTGCATTATAATCACCAATAATGAGAGTAGGTTCAGACTGAGCACAAGTTGGGAGCTCCACGTAATTAAACTCATTAGCAGGAGCGTACAAGTTAAATATGTTGAGAGCAGAGTTCCCAATATAAATCCTAACAACGTGATACTGTAGCTCCTCTGTTTTCTTATGTGCAAGAAGTTGATGGGGAAGTGATTTTTTAATATATAGAACACAAGAATTAGTAGATTTGAGGTTATATGCAACAAACGATGGCAATTTAGGGGGTTGGGATTTTTCAGGGACTCTGCACTCTTGTAGACACACAATATCAATGGATTCAGTGGTTACTTTATGATGCAGGTCAGAAAATCTTTTTCTAAGTGACGCAATATTCCAACTTAAAATGGATAGTTTATACGAGTTTGGTTCCATTATAAAAGTCCAGGGATAGTTTTCAATTTCTCAGCAAACTGAAAAAACTTACTAAATAACAAACAGACATAATCAATATCAATATCATCAGTATTATCCTTATCCATGAGTCTCCTAAGTGCACTTCCATTAGTGAGACCTCTTGGGAGTCTTTGTACACAGAGGTCACTGCGCTCTTTGTCTGTGAATGTATGGAAGGTGACACTATCCCTCGCACTCACCTCTCCGCTTTTATTACACTCATCACTATCATCACATGTATCACTTCCCTCATCATTATGACCAGTGATACATACACCATTATCAACAACCGGGTCATCTCCACACTCAGTATCTATCAATACATTACACTCATCAGGTTGACTATCATGATGGTCTTCACTGCCCTTATCATCTTCACTGTGATTGTAAACACCACTATCAGATTCATCGTTTTTGTAATTATTAACACCACTCCAATCATCAGTTTGTTCATCATCACCACACTCATTTTCATAATGGCTGACAATCTGTGGGTTGATGTACTCATTTGCAACCTCTAAGTTTTTCCTCGTGGTGCTCAAGTTGTTGTTTCAAACACCATTGTTGCTTCTCCAGTACTGTTATGCGCAGCTGCATGTTGTGTACCACCCCAACAAGACTAGCGTCATCTGGAAGTATGAAGTCCCGATCAGCTGAGCCAGGTGGCTGACTGACAGCTGACTCAGCCAGACAGATGGTGTCAACACCAGCAGCATTACTAGTGTTGATAGCAGACGTGATCGTACTCTGTTGATGTACTCCCAGAGTGACTCGCTCAACCATATTGTCTGAGTTCAGGCATGGGTCAGTATTCAGACATGAAGTATCTGGTAGGCCTATTGCCTCATCATGGGGGGTGATGGGTGAGGCGGGAGCCCTGCGGCTGGCGATGTGGGCAGCTTTCGCTCTGCAGTCAGCATGAGCAGCTGTGACTCCTGGAGTCTTACAATTGATACATTCTAATAAACCCATTCATGACTGCATATTGGAATGGCTATTCGGACAGGTACTGGACGGTGACATCATGTGTTTAGTCTTGAACACAGCAAAGAATCAAACATTTCTGCTACTGCTAATAATAACAATAGTAATAGTAATAATAATAATTAATAATAATAATAATAATAATAATAATAATAATAATAATAATAATAATAATAATAATAATAATACTATATAATTGAAGAAGGAAATTTTACAAAAATACGAGGGAGTGGTTGACACATCGTCAGTGTGGCTTTGTTTATGCTGGAGTGACCATTAGTCTCCCTGCTCTTCCAAACATTTCACAATAATTCAGCGGTTGAGGCAGTGGTATTTAATAACATATATGTTATAAATAATAATAGTACATATTAATAACATGTATTATTATTATTAATATGCTGCTATGTATGACATGCTGCTATGTATGATAATTCTATGTAACTGTATTTGTGTATACCTGAATAAACTTACTTACTTACTTAATAACATGTATGTTATTAAATACCACTGCCTCAATCGCTTCCTCACCAGCTGCCTCACCCACTGCCTCAGTCGCTGCTTCAACAGCTGCCTCAACAGCTGCCTCAACAGCTGCCTCAACAGCTGCCTCAATCGCTGCCTCAATCGCTGCCTCACCCACTGCCTCAATCGCTGCCTCAACAGCTGCCTCAGTGACCACTGCCTCAATTGCTGCCTCAGCAGCTGCCTCAATCGCTGCCTCAACAGCTGCCTCAATCGCTGCCTCAACAGCTGCCTCAATTGCTGCCTCAACAGCTGCCTCAATCGCTGCCTCAATCGCTGCCTCAATCGCTGCCTCAACAGCTGCCTCAACAGCTGCCTCAACAGCTGCCTCAATCGCTGCCTCAACAGCTGCCTCAATCGCTGCCTCAACAGCTGCCTCAATCGCTGCCTCAATCGCTGCCTCAACAGCTGCCTCAACAGCTGCCTCAACCGCTGCCTCGATCACTGCCTCACCCACTGCCACAATCGCTGCCTCAACAGCTGCCTCAATCGCTGCCTCAACAGCTGCCTCAACCACTGCCTCTACCACTCCAGTCGCACTCAATCTACAAGTACCAAACACAATGAATTATTGTAAAATGTTTGGAAGAGCAGGGAGACTAATGGTCACTCCAGCATAAACAAAGCCACACTGACGATGTGTCAACCACTCACTCGTATTTTTGTACAACTTCCTTCTTCAATTATATTATTATTATTATTATTATTATTATTATTATTATTATTATTATTATTATTATTACTATTGTTATTATTAGCAGTAGCAGAAATGTTTGATTCTTTGCTGTGTTCAAGAGTAAACACATGTCACCGTCTAATACCTGTCCAAATAGCCATTCCAATATGCAGTCATGAATGGGTTTACATTATTTATACTGTAGTTTAATAGCAAATAATGAACAAACAAAACACTCACCACACTGAGTGGTGGGAGGGCTGGCTGCCAGTTGCGGGGGTCGGAGGAAGGGTAGTAGGGACTCGCAGGTGGCGGGAAACTTGAATATGTATCATGTGGGGGTTCGAACACGTGGATAGGGTAAAGTAATACTCACGTAGGCTGGTAGTACGTATAATTACGGATAATGTGTGAAGCGCCCAAACAGCCGTGACCTGCCTCCTTGCTCACTCTCGTAAGACTGACCGCCCACAGTACCCATATGTGAGGGGGTCTTTGAAATACTGCTGTGGTCAGCGGCAATATGAATACAGACAGTGACTCAGGCAGAGACGGTTGGTAGTGAGTCATCTACTGGTACACTGGTTACTGGTAACTGGTTACTACTACTGAGAGCTCGGCGACGCTAACGTATGTCATCCCGACATACAACTAATACAAACTAGAGATGGCAGGTGTACGGCTTGGGCTGATTCTATACAATGTCAAAGTACACAACAATTGAACATTATAACATAAATAAGTAGAACATTGGAATGGAAGCTTACGTAACTGAAACTGTAATGCAATACAAGGTATAATATAGCACAACTCATCGAATGATAGTCATTGAATGAAACTCATTGAATGAAACTCAACGAATGAAACTCATCGAATGAAACTCAATGCTAAGATTACACAATAGAAGTGATAAAAAAAATTTGATCGATCGATCTGTATTCATGTGATCTACGGATTCTGAGGAAGAATATATACAAAGAAAGAAGTGTTTAACAGAAAGGCAGATTCGGTGCACTCAAATCTAGACTGTTAACTCTCAGAATTCGGAGAGAATGTGAACACAAAAAAAAATTCTTGAATGCTGATAAGTTGATACCGTAATTATTCATCTATACAGGTTATTTACATTTAACCCCAACTCTGCTAGGGTAAGATTGACATATGCAGAATGAGTGTCATCTCTGGGAGGATCAAACTCTGTTGCATTGGCTAACTCATGCTGTATTTGAGGCAAATCTGAATTGGAAGTTACAAATGATACTTGAGGATTTCTCAATACCTGTCGTGTACGTAGGGAATAACGACATTCAGGTTGATAGTCTGACTGAGTATCAGGAAGAGAGTACAGGATCAGGAAGATTGTCAGAGTCTGTCACATTAGTCTGGGTTGGAACATCATTATCATCACATACTAACTTCATATGATCTAAATGCAATTCTTTATACTGACCAGTACTAATCTCTCTAACCTTATACTTATTACCAGTGATATGTTCAACTACTTGATGAGGACCAACAAACTTTTGATCAAGCTTTGGCATTGCAGACGTTTTGTTAAAGTTAATCAGCATAACTCTCGAACCTACTTTGATTTTGGATGGCTTTGCTCGAGTGTTTGCGACTCTTGTAAATTCTGCTGTTGATTTATGAAGTGTTTCACGGATTCTTCTAAAAACACTTTGAGCTAAGCTGGTACGAGTTGCTATGAAATCATCAGGGTTGTAATTTGGTTTCGGATTAGAATATAACAACTCATAAGGCTGGTTTCTTTTTCTGTCTCATAAACATGCTAGATAACAGGGATATCTTGCTACTCCTACTTACACTTTGGTCACACTTCACAGACATGCACATGCATATATATATATACATACATCTAGGTTTTTCTCCTTTTTCTAAATAGCTCTTGTTCTTCTTTATTTCTTCTATTGTCCATGGGGAAGTGGAAAAAGAATCTTTCCTCCGTAAGCCATGCGTGTCGTATGAGGCGACTAAAATGCCGGGAGCAATGGGCTAGTAACCCCTTCTCCTGTAGACATTTACTAAAAAAGAGAAGAAAAACTTTATAAAACTGGGATGCTTTAATGTACGTGGATGTAGTGCGGATGACAAGAAACAGATGATTGCTGATGTTATGAATGAAAAGAAGTTGGATGTCCTGGCCCTAAGCAAAACAAAGCTGAAGGGGGTAGGAGAGTTTCAGTGGGGGGAAATAAATGGGATTAAATCTGGAGTATCTGAGAGAGTTAGAGCAAAGGAAGGGGTAGCAGTAATGTTAAATGATCAGTTATGGAAGGAGAAAAGAGAATATGAATGTGTAAATTCAAGAATTATGTGGATTAAAGTAAAGGTTGGATGCGAGAAGTGGGTCATAATAAGTGTGTATGCACCTGGAGAAGAGAGGAATGCAGAGGAGAGGGAGAGATTTTGGGAGATGTTAAGTGAATGTATAGGAGCCTTTGAACCAAGTGAGAGAGTAATTGTGGTAGGGGACCTGAATGCTAAAGTAGGAGAAACTTTTAGAGAGGGTGTGGTAGGTAAGTTTTGGAGTGCCAGGTGTAAATGATAATAGGACCCCTTTGATTGAACTTTGTATAGAAAGGGGTTTAGTTATAGGTAATACATATTTTAAGAAAAAGAGGATAAATAAGTATACAAGATATGATGTAGGGCGAAATGACAGTAGTTTGTTGGATTATGTATTGGTAGATAAAAGACTGTTGAGTAGACTTCAGGATGTACATGTTTATAGAGGGGCCACAGATATATCAGATCACTTTCTAGTTGTAGCTACACTGAGAGTAAAAGGTAGATGGGATACAAGGAGAATAGAAGCATCAGGGAAGAGAGAGGTGAAGGTTTATAAACTAAAAGAGGAGGCAGTTAGGGTAAGATATAAACAGCTATTGGAGGATAGATGGGCTAATGAGAGCATAGGCAATGGGGTCGAAGAGGTATGGGGTAGGTTTAAAAATGTAGTGTTAGAGTGTTCAGCAGAAGTTTGTGGTTACAGGAAAGTGGGTGCAGGAGGGAAGAGGAGCGATTGGTGGAATGATGATGTAAAGAGAGTAGTAAGGGAGAAAAAGTTAGCATATGAGAAGTTTTTACAAAGTAGAAGTGATGCAAGGAGGGAAGAGTATATGGAGAAAAAGAGAGAGGTTAAGAGAGTGGTGAAGCAATGTAAAAAGAACAGAACAAATGGATTTGTCAGTTAAAAATAGGAGAGGAGAGTTATTAAATGGAGAGTTAGAGGTATTGGGAAGATGGAGGGAATATTTTGAGGAATTGTTAAATGTTGATGAAGATAGGGAAGCTGTGATTTCGTGTATAGGGCAAGGAGGAATAACATCTTGTAGGAGTGAGGAAGAGCCAGTTGTGAGTGTGGGGGAAGTTCGTGAGGCAGTAGGTAAAATGAAAGGGGGTAAGGCAGCCAGGATTGATGGGATAAAGATAGAAATGTTAAAAGCAGGTGGGGATATAGTTTTGGAGTGGTTGGTGCAATTATTTAATAAATGTATGGAAGAGGGTAAGGTACCTAGGGATTGGCAGAGAGCATGCATAGTTCCTTTGTATAAAGGCAAAGGGGATAAAAGAGAGTGCAAAAATTATAGGGGGATAATGCCTCAATGCCTCAAATAACTCAGATGATGTAGTGGAAGTTTTAGCAGTAAAGGTCGAGAACCAAAACCTAGTCATTGTGGTAGTCTACAAGCCTCCGGATGCAACATCCCAGCAATTCCAGGAACAGCTGTTAAAAATTGACCACTGTCTGGAAAATCTTCCAGCTCCTGCACCCAACATCTTGCTCCTGGGGGATTTCAACTTAAGGCACCTAAAATGGAGGAATATAGCAAATAATATTGTTGCAGTAATAACACCAGGAGGCAGCTCTGATGAAAACTCACACTCACGCGAGCTTTTAAATCTCTGCACAAAATTCAATTTAAACCAGCAAATAATAGAGCCTACTAGACTGGAGAATACACTAGACCTCATCTTCACTAACAATGATGATCTGATAAGAAATGTCACAATATCAAAAACAATATACTCAGATCACAACATAATTGAGGTTCAGTCATGTATGCGCGGAGCCCCAGACCGACATAATGAGATTAGTCACGAGGGAGCATTCACCAAATTCAACTTCAATAACAAAAACATAAAGTGGGACCAAGTAAACCAAGTCCTAACCGATATAAGCTGGGAAGATATACTAAGCAACACAGACCCCAACTTATGCCTAGAACAGATTAACTCGGTGGCACTCGATGTATGCACAAGGCTTATTCCTCTAAGAAAAAGGAGGAGTAGATGTAAAACAGAAAGAGACAGGCGCTCCCTTTACAGGCGACGGAAAAGAATAACAGAGCGGCTAAAAGAGGTCACTATATCTGAAATGCGTAGGGAGACACTGGTCAGAGAAATATCAAGCATCGAACTTAAGCTAAAAGAATCCTTTAGGAGTCAGGAATCGCGGGAAGAACTAAAAGCCATAAATGAAATCGAAAGAAACCCAAAGTATTTCTTCTCCTATGCCAAATCAAAATCGAGAACAACGTCCAGTATTGGGCCCCTACTTAAACAAGATGGGTCCTACACAGATGACAGCAAGGAAATGAGTGAGCTACTCAAGTCCCAATATGACTCAGTTTTTAGCAAGCCGCTAACCAGACTGAGAGTCGAAGATCAAAATGAATTTTTTATGAGAGAGCCACAAAATTTGATTAACACAAGCCTATCCAATGTTATCCTGACGCCAAATGACTTCGAACAGGCGATAAATGACATGCCCATGCACTCTGCCCCAGGGCCAGACTCATGGAACTCTGTGTTCATCAAGAACTGCAAGAAGCCCCTAGCACGAGCCTTTTCCATCCTATGGAGAGGGAGCATGGACAGGGGGGTCGTCCCACAGTTACTAAAAACAACAGACATAGCCCCACTCCACAAAGGGGGCAGTAAAGCAACAGCAAAGAACTACAGACCAATACCACTAACATCGCATATCATAAAAATCTTTGAAAGGGTCCTAAGAAGCAAGATCACCACCCATCTAGAAACCCATCAGTTACACAACCCAGGGCAACATGGGTTTAGAACAGGTCGCTCCTGTCTGTCTCAACTATTGGATCACTACGACAAGGTCCTAAATGCACTAGAAGACAAAAAGAATGCAGATATAATATATACAGACTTTGCAAAAGCCTTCGACAAGTGTGACCATGGCGTAATAGCACACAAAATGCATGCTAAAGGAATAATAGGAAAAGTCGGTCGATGGATCTATAATTTCCTCACTAACAGAACACAGAGAGTAGTCGTCAACAGAGTAAAGTCCGAGGCAGCTACGGTGAAAAGCTCTGTTCCACAAGGCACAGTACTCGCTCCCATCTTGTTCCTCATCCTCATATCCGACATAGACAAGGATGTCAGCCACAGCACCATGTCTTCCTTTGCAGATGACACCCGAATCTGCATGACAGTGTCTTCCATTGCAGACACTACAAAGCTCCAGGCGGACATCAACCAAATCTTTCAGTGGGCCGCAGAAAACAATATGAAGTTCAACGATGAGAAATTTCAATTACTCAGATATGGTAAACATGAGGAAATTAAATCTTCATCAGAGTACAAAACAAATTCTGGCCACAAAATAGAGCGAAACACCAACGTCAAAGACCTGGGAGTGATCATGTCGGAGGATCTCACCTTCAAGGACCATAACATTGTATCAATCGCATCTGCTAGAAAAATGACAGGATGGATAATGAGAACCTTCAAAACTAGGGAGGCCAAGCCCATGATGACACTCTTCAGGTCACTTGTTCTATCTAGGCTGGAATATTGCTGCACACTAACAGCACCTTTCAAGGCAGGTGAAATTGCCGACCTAGAAAATGTACAGAGAACTTTCACGGAGCGCATAACGGAGATAAAACACCTCAATTACTGGGAGCGCTTGAGGTTCCTAAACCTGTATACCCTGGAACGCAGGAGGGAGAGATACATGATTATATACACCTGGAAAATCCTAGAGGGACTAGTACCGAACTTGCACACGAAAATCACTCACTACGAAAGCAAAAGACTTGGCAGACGATGCACCATCCCCCCAATGAAAAGCAGGGGTGTCACTAGCACATTAAGAGACCATACAATAAGTGTCAGGGGCCCGAGACTGTTCAACTGCCTACCAGCACACATAAGGGGGATTACCAACAGACCCCTGGCAGTCTTCAAGCTGGCACTGGACAAGCACCTAAAGTCAGTTCCGGATCAGCCGGGCTGTGGCTCGTACGTTGGTTTGCGTGCAGCCAGCAGCAACAGCCTGGTTGATCAGGCTCTGATCCACCAGGAGGCCTGGTCACAGACCGGGCCGCGGGGGCGTTGACCCCCGGAACTCTCTCCAGGAGTAAAGTAAAGTGTATGGTAGAGTTATTATTGAGAGAATTAAGAATAAGACTGAGAATAGGATAGCAGATGAACAAGGAGGCTTTAGGAAAGGTAGGGGGTGTGTGGACCAGGTGTTTACAGTGAAACATATAAGTGAACAGTATTTAGATAAGGCTAAAGAGGTCTTTGTGGCATTTATGGATTTGGAAAAGGCGTATGACAGGGTGGATAGGGGGCAATGTGGCAGATGTTGCAAGTGTATGGTGTAGGAGGTAGGTTACTGAAAGCAGTGAAGAGTTTTTACGAGGATAGTGAGGCTCAAGTTAGAGTATGTAGGAAAGAGGGAAATTATTTCCCAGTAAAAGTAGGCCTTAGACAAGGATGTGTGATGTCACCGTGGTTGTTTAATATATTTATAGATGGGGTTGTAAGAGAAGTAAATGCGAGGGTCTTGGCAAGAGGCGTGGAGTTAAAAGATAAAGAATCACACACAATGTGGGAGTTGTCACAGCTGGTCTTTGCTGATGACACTGTGCTCTTGGGAGATTCTGAAGAGAAGTTGCAGAGATTGGTGGATGAATTTGGTAGGGTGTGCAAAAGAAGAAAATTAAAGGTGAATACAGGAAAGAGTAAGGTTATGAGGATAACAAAAAGATTAGGTGATGAAAGATTGGATATCAGATTGGAGGGAGAGAGTATGGAGGAGGTGAACGTATTCAGATATTTGGGAGTGGACGTGTCAGCGGATGGGTCTATGAAAGATGAGGTGAATCATAGAATTGATGAGGGAAAAAGAGTGAGTGGTGCACTTAGGAGTCTGTGGAGACAAAGAACTTTGTCCTTGGAGGCAAAGAGGGGAATGTATGAGAGTATAGTTTTACCAATGCTCTTATATGAGTGTGAAGCGTGGGTGATGAATGTTGCAGCGAGGAGAAGGCTGGAGGCAGTGGAGATGTCATGTCTGAGGGCAATGCGTGGTGCGAATATAATGCAGAGAATTCGTAGTTTGGAAGTTAGGAGGAGGTGCGGGATTACCAAAACTGTTGTCCAGAGGGCTGAGGAAGGGTTGTTGAGGTGGTTTGGACATGTAGAGAGAATGGAGCGAAACAGAATGACTTCAAGAGTGTATCAGTATGTACCGGAAGGATGGCGGGGTAGGGGTCGGCCTAGGAAAGGTTGGAGGGAGGGGGTAAACGGAGGTTTTGTGTGCGAGGGGCTTGGACTTCCAGCAGGCATGCGTGAGTGTGTTTGATAGGAGTGAATGGAGACAAATGGTTTTTAATACTTGACGTGCTGTTGGAGTGTGAGCAAAGTAACATTTATGAAGGGATTCAGGGAAACCGGCAGGCCAGACTTGAGTCCTGGAGATGGGAAGTACAGTGCCTGCACTCTGAAGGAGGGGTGTTAATGTTGCAGTTTAAAAACTGTAGTGTAAAGCACCCTTCTGGCAAGACAGTGATGGAGTGAATGATGATGAAAGTTTTTCTTTTTCGGGCCACCCTGCCTTGGTGGGAATTGGCCAGTGTGATAATAAAAATAAAAAATAAGGCAAACGCTTATCTACACCGTACAATGCATAATGTGGAGTGTCACCTATAGAAACATTGTAAGCAGAATTTATAGCACACTGCACATCAGGTATAACTTCATCCCAAGTTTCACTGTTGGGATTGATAGTGGCTCTCAAGACATTAAGTACTTTCTTATTGGTTCGTTCCGCTAACCCATTGCTGGCAGGATGATGAGGAACAATGGTGGATTTAGAGATCTTGTACAAGGTGCACAAATTTTCAAGAATCTCATTACAGAATTCACCTCCATTATCTGTTACTAGGGACTTAGGGGTGGTATGCCTGCAGATAATGCGTTCTTTAAACGCTTTAGCTACTGTCTCGGCAGTCTTATCTGCAATAGGAACTAACTCACAATATCTGGTGAAATGGTCTACCATAACACACAGATGTTTGTTGCCTTGGAGGGAACTTTGGAAATTAGTTAACAAATCTAGCGCAACTCTTTCCCACGGTTCGCTAGTAGTTGGATACACTTGGATTGGATTAGGACCATTAGCATTACCTTTATGTTGCATGCAGACAATACATTTCTTAACATACTCAATAATATCAGTTGCCATACGAGGCCAAAAGTATTTCAATCTGGCTTGTTTTATTGAACGATCCATACCAGGGTGTGCAACACCTGGTACATCGTGAACTAGCTGTAAAGCTACATTCACTAGTGACTGTGGAATTACTAACTGGTATACTCTTCTGCTAGGAGTACCCAACTCGGCTGTTCGATACAGTAATTCTTGGTTCATGACAAAGTCACTGATGGGTGCTGGTGGCTTCACAGTCAGAATAAGATCTTCCTGGAGCAGGAATCGAATCACACCAGACCACATGGGATCTGTTCGTTGAGCATTCTTTACATCCTCAGCACTAAATGGAGGGTCTGCAGTTACTATACTAACATGTCACGATAAGGCATCTGCGACTACATTTGACTTGCCAGGTAAATGTTCAAAAGTGGGATTGAACTCTTGGATAGTCAAGGTCCATCTGGCTAACCTTCCAGTAGGTTGTTTGTTCTGGAATAAGGTATCAGTTCTTTCTTACTGGAGGAATGAACAAACTCGGTGGAGTGGTGACCTGCCTCCTTGCTCACTCTCGTAAGACTGACCACCGCCCACAGTACCCATATGTGAGGGGGTCTTTGAAATACTGCTGTGGTCAGCGGCAATATGAATACAGACAGTGACTCAGGCAGAGACGGTTGGTAGTGAGTCATCTACTGGTACACTGGTAACTGGTTACTACTACTGAGATATGATATGGCGGCTGGGAATTTGGTGGCTGGGAATTTGGCGGTTGGGAATTCGCGAATGTGTGAAGCCCGCGAAAGCTGAAAACGTGAATGTTGAGGGAGACCTGTATAATGCACCTCAGATTGATTATTATTGTGTGTTGTTATTATCATTATTAATATGGCATCTTCAAGGCTAATGAGATACTATTAGTGATTTTAATGTGTACCTGCACACCAGCACAGTATGTAAGTTTACTTAGGTACAGGTACACACGAGTATAATTATCAGAGTTTTTATGAAATAACTTTAAAACGCGTGAAATTCTGGAAAGTTTCCAAACATAATGGAGAGACGCGATGCTCACAGAGAATGTAAACAAACCGAGTGGCACGGGCCGTATTAGACAGGGAGTCACATAGAGAGTTTTGGTCGTAATTTGAAATCGCCGTATTAGTGGAACACTCTAAGGCAAAATGCCGTACAGCAGGGCCCTACTGTATAGGAAAGAGTAATATGATGAGGATAAAAAAAATAGGTAATGGAAGATTGGATATCAGATTGGAGGGCGAGAGTATGGAGGAGGTGAATGTAAGCAAGGTAACATTTATGAAGGGATTCAGGGAAACCGGCAGGCCAGACTTGATTCCTGGAGATGGGAAGTACAGTGCTGGCACTCTGATGGAGGGGTGTTAATGTTGCAGTTTTATAACTGTAGTGTAACTGCGCCTGTAGCAAGAAAGTGATGGAGTGAATGATGAAAGTTTTGCTTTTTCGGGCCACCCTGCCTTGCTGGGAAACTGCCGGTGTTATTTTTTTATTAATATATAAAAAACAGTAAAATTTTGTTCTTTCCACAATTTTTTATAGGTTGAAAAGGAGAAAAGCAAAGACAAAATTTACTAAAAACCAGGAAAATAAAAAAGAGGAGCAGCAGCAAGATGAAGACTATGATGACAATGAGTCCACTCAAAAAATCATTGACAAATTGCCTGACCCAGGTAAACACTTCAACAATGATAAAGTAGAGGAAAGCAGTGATGATGACGATAGTGTTGAGGAGAGTGACAGTGAAGAGAGCATGTTTGAAGAAAAAACAGCCAAGTTTAGGTGAGTATATCATGGAATTTATGTTTTTAAATACGTTGTGGGTCAAGCATATTAATGCAGCAAAGAAAACTTAATACTCTGTGAAAGGCTTCAGATTAGCATTCAAGTTTGTTTTACTTATTCCAGTACCAGGAAACACTTTCTCATATGTTGCTACATTTAAATATCTTTATATTTCATTCTCTCATATTGTAACAGTATGAGAGGGAACAGAATCTGAGTTGAATTCATTGGTCCCCTCCTTAAAAATTTACTACTGTATGGAAAGTGAAATAAAGGGAATCATTCTTTTCTTGAATTTTCACATCATAGGTCACTCTTGGTTTGAGACTTGAGCCTTGGGAGCATTGATTCCTGGAACCATTAACAGATATCAGATAATAACAAAGGCACAATACCTCTACCCCTGTTGTGTGTGTATTGTCCAGTACATGCCGATGTACTTTTTAATGTCCCGTGGGCTTTTTGACATTGCTCATTTCCACTGAAAAGACCTCTAAATCATTTGTTAAGTACTTTGCAGACATGTCATTTTCCATGAGCTCTTCTTTTAACTTTCTCAGTTGAATTAGCTGGCCTTTTTTTTCTTATGATGCGGCTGTGATTTGGACTTGGCCTTGGTTGCAGTGTCATTCTCAAATTGATACACTCCTCACCCTTGCATATTCATTTATGGCTAATCTGCTTGCTTTTCTGTCTTGTCTATCCTTTGCTTCCC